>NW_008751650.1:568620-682983 GCF_000230625.1 Exophiala dermatitidis NIH/UT8656 | reverse complement strand
GGGGGGGGGGCGGAGTTCTGTGGTCCTGGGGCGAACCGAAGCCTGGACCGAGACCGAGATGGAATCGGCACAGTTTCATAGACACGTCCTTTTGGGTCAGGTCTTCTTTGCAGCATAACCTCACCAGCAGCTTTTCCCAGAAGCTGAGCTGTCATGGTTCGAAGTTCAATAAGCCGAGATGCGGTGTGTCACGGTGTTGCACAAAACCCAAGTTGACCCGAGGCATCAACTAGCCACCTTTCCAGCGACAGTTGTCAAGGTCTGGCCGCAATTCAAGGTCCCGGAGTGCAGGGAGACGGTCTTGACATATAGCTCATGTTTCATACTCAATCCAGCCGGTCATGCCAAAGATGTCTGCAGGATCGAGGCCGCTCTCAGTAGAGTCAGTCCGCGTGGACATTGGGCGTCCGGGGGCGTTTGACTAGTAGGCTAGGGAGTACAATCACCCTATGGACGAACAAGTCGGCGGCGGAAACTTGGGCCAGTCGTTGCGGTGGCAAGGGGCGTTGGAGAGCGCTTCCCTTCGACGTCTTCGTGATCACTCATTCGAAGACCACTGGCCTTGACTGTTCCATGCGCCGCATGATGGGTTAAAACAATTCCACTGTGTCATATTCCTTCACCCTCTCTCGTCAGCCCTGCAACAGCCCTGCAAGAAGTGTCATGGAAGGCGCAGATGCAACATTTAGGACAAAACGATTTTTTTCCGTCAGGCGAATGAAACACATAATTTCTAGTGCAGAGATGAGCAGTTGCAAACAGTACAGGTGACCGCCGCAAGGTGATTGATCTCAAAACCAAGTGCCTGGACATTGATCGCTTGGATTCTCAGCTGTGTAACCTGAGTCAAGGTCAGTTGGAGCCGTGACTACGGAGAGGAATGCCTGCAGTGCGGTCGTGAGTCTAGCTATAACTAGTACGGCAGACTAGCTTAGTAAAGACTAGCCCGCCTCGGCCTGGTACTTTAAATGGCTTAAGCATTCTTTAGCGCCAAATCATTAAACCGTGTTCAAGCCGACGAGACATAAGATACCTGGTACCTGTGGGTTAGATGAAAGGAAGTAGTATGCTCGGTAAGTATACTTCGTGACTCAAGTTGTCCATCCAAGATGTAAATCAAAAAGGTAGCGCTCAGCTCCCAACCGTTAGATGGAGTATTCTCGAGTTCAGACTCAGAAAAGTTACAGCTGGGGATCACCGTTAAAGGCGCAAAGAATCAGTGAGCAAAAACTCTTCCTGTGTCCTCGAGTGATCAGACTCGGGGTCGCTATCAACTCGAGGACACAGGAAGAGAAACCATCTCTGAAGGCCTCTCTTTTCCGGTGATTTGGAGCTGATCAGGCCCAAAGTCACCACAAGAGAAACCTCCGCGGTAAGTTACTCCGTTCCCGTAACCTCGAGCGGATCAGGCTCGAAGTCGCTACAAGAGAAACTATCCGCGGATGGTTTTTTACCCACATGCTAATTACCCACACGCTAATGAAAGCTCGGTCAAGGTCTAGGCGATTGGTGGAAGTCAATCTGTAAGACCAGTCATTAAGTCAAATCCCACAAATCCGCCTGATTCACAGTACTGATTTACACTCGATCCCCAGCTTCTCCCACTGTGACACTCGGAGGATCGTGTGATGAATCGGACAGAAGGGGTCATGTAACGCACCGGAAGCCCGCCGTCTGTGCCACTGAGCCAGCGGGACATCCGGATTGTCGGAGAGAATTATGCGGCTGCAATATACTAGCTATTGCGGTGGGCTATGTATTCACTGCAGTGCCAATCTGTGGTAGGTGACATTCACTTTGCGCAAAGGTCATGTGAAGCTGGGAGGCCCGCTGACTGCCTATTGGTCCTATTCACCGCAGTGACAGTCCAAGGGATGTCCTTCCGCAAAATTGCTGGGTGAGTATAGGAGCGAGAATGCTGTCTTCAATTTTCAATTGCCGTATACTGTACGCTAACTCTGTGTCTAGACACCATTTTCTGATCTATCGCCCCGGCCCTCTTCTCTGGACCCAATCTCTGCATTCTATAACTGAGCAGCAAGTTGCTGGATAGGCACTTCCTTCGAAGAAGAGCCTGTTTGACCTTTGAGGAACTGCTCCCAGACATCCTCAATATCATTGTAGTAGATCCACGGCAGAGCCGACTCTCCTCCGAACGCATTCACTCTTTGTCCCAAAGTTATTTCGAAGGAAGCATTGGGATTGGCGGCTTTCAGTTCCTGCAGTTTTCGCTTTTGTTCGTCTAGATGCTGATACCTGTTCTTTCGTCAGCTAGATCAAGCGACAGGCAAGCAATGTTGACAAGACTCACATCCGCAAATAATACGGCGACCTGATGGCATCGAATATCTCGAGGGCTGCAGCCAACGGCTGTCCAGTGGACCGAGCATGTTCAATGGCCCGAGCGAGGATCCAGCCGTCCTCAAGTGCAAATGCCGCACCGGATCCAAAGGCGCCTGGCCATGTAGGTCAGAGAAGGAACGAAACCAAGACTTTGAACCGGGTTGTCAAACACGAACCTGATAGAGGGTGACTGGCATCGCCCAACAGCACCACTTTATCCCATGCAATGAGCTTCTCCAGTCTTGGGCCGGCAAAGGCCGAGAACTCCTTCCAATTGCCCTCCGGGACTTTGGCCAGCAATTCTCTGATCCTCGGCTCATAGTCCTAGTCGCTTGTGTCAGGGTTGTAGGTGTGTCAAGATTTCACAAAAGAACTGACCTTGAAGTGCGACTGTACCCTCTCGTTGGTTGCAGAAATTCCCCAACTGAACCTTTTCCCCGTGGCTGTCGCAGGGTCGATGACGTTTCGGGCGGAAATTTCGAACATTCTCTCTTGCTCCGGCACTTCTGCAGGATCATCGACTAACGAGTGATATACGTGTCCTTCGGGGCCATGCCACCATGATGTCGAAGATGTCAGTTCGGGAATATGAGCGATCGTGTGCACTGGTATCAGAGTTCGCCAAATAGTCGTGCCTGTCCCAGGCCTGTTAGATTTCATCACGAACACGATAACAAGCTAACGGAAGACGAAAGCATAGAACATGACAGGACAACCAAACAACATGAGAGCAGGATACACTGACCTGTGAATCTGATCTTGTGATCTGGAAATATACTGTCACGAACAGACTTTGAAGCCAGTCAGCAACCGACCACAACGACTAGAACCGCCACAAAAGCGTCCCCATCCTGATTTATTCAAACACACTCACCGATCGAATTCCGTCTCCCCCCACCACCAAATCGGCAGTCGCCTGCGTGCCGTCTCGGAAGAACACACGCACCTCACCATGCTCCAGGTTTTCGATGCCGACGACGTGCTTGTTGAGATAGATCGGAACCTCCGAAGGCACTTTGGCAAGGAGGGCGTTTTGCAACCGAGTCCTCCGCACTCGACGCGGTTGGTATCGATATGGAACCGGAGATGGGCCACTGGTCCCGACGACTTCTCCGGTAATGCCGTTCCTATATTGTATCAGATTTGGAAAAAACAGAAAAGGGGTCAAGCAGCAAGCACAGCGATTCATGGCCAAAAAAGGACGAGAAGAACGAGATGGAAGCCAAACACAAAGATCCGGGCCAAGCCAGCCAGCCACCCACCCACTGACCCTTCGTCGAGGTCCTGACCCGAAGAACAACCGCGAAAGGTAAAACCGCCCCATGCGAAACCGTGGCATCCAGTCCCCAAGAGTCCATGACACACGAGGTACAAACCTCCCCAAACAAAAGCCACCATTCAATCTCCAGGACCATTACACGCGAGGTAAAAAACGTTCCAGCAACGGCGAACAGTTGAAAAATGACAACCAGTGACCGAGAACATCAACGACCCCAGCCAGCACCACAATGGACAAACCATAGAACAACTCCTCCTTTTTCCCAACGAAGCGAAGCAAAGCACCAGAATCCCAATCCCATTCAGAATGCAGTTCCAAATCCCAATCCCAAGGCCAAAACTTACCGATGCACAATCGACGTCTTATGATGCCCCCTTACACCCTCCGCGGCGCCCAACAACTCCAGCACTCTCCAGGCATTATACCCGATCCGAATGCCCGCGCCAATTTCTCTCAATTCCCTCGCCTGTTCGTAGATGGCGATTTCGACGTCGAGAAGTTTTGAGAGTGCGATTGCGGCTCCGAGGCCAGCTGGGCCGCCGCCGACGATTGCTATGCGAAGTTTAGAGTTGGGGTTGTCTGTTATGTTTTTCTCGGAGAAAGCCATGATGGAAGAAATGTACCAGATGGTCCCGAGAACGAGGGAAAAGGCAATTGGGATATATATTTACAGATGGGCAAGAAGATATTTAATTATGACTTCTTATCAGACACCAGGTAATACCTGGGTTAGTAGTACTAAGTGTGTTGGAGTTCCGCCCTGTTTCGGGTATCGAAGTCGGCAAGCAACGGCATCGCACGCACGCAATGGCAGCGTCGGGTGGTTTGTTACTTGTCGCTAGTATAATCACGTCTTATTTTCGATCAAATCACGAAATCAGAGTACAGTTCAGATAAGGTGAGAAACGCGGCACTTGGTGCAGTCGAGACGCGGCCTGGTGTGGGATGGCGTGCTTTGGGGGATGTATCGCGCCTACCGATACGTATCGCGCTCATTTTGAGGTTACAGTATGGTCAGGCTCGGAACCCCCGCCTTCGTACTAATAGGGCGGAATGTGTTCCTTTGTCGAATCATTTATCCTATCCTCGTTGTTGTAGTATTCGGAATTAGAGACAATACGGCGGGTGCAGGCTGGTGCAGGCTGGTGCAGGCCAAAACGTCAGCCTCGCCTGGAAACCCAAAGCTTTCAAGTTTGTTGTTCGATCTACGGTACACAAAGAAAAGCTTGATTGGACGGGAGCCATGAATCCCACTGGTACTGCAGATAGGAATACTTGAACTTGAAATAGTGCCTCTCCATACCTAGGTACCTACCTACCTGGTGGGTAGGTCCCTTCAGGATTCGCAGGGATCTGGACCCTTCGCCTCCCCTATTTTCGACAGCCTTGCTTGCCGTACACCCTGACTCCCGTGGCTCCTAGCCCGTAGCCCCTAGGAACAACTGAGGTACTGTAGGTATGAACGACTACATGCCACCCATCCACATATCCATACTTTAGATGGCACTTACAGTATCTTATACCTTCCCAAGCATACATATATAAGGCCTATCAAGGTAGGCGGCGCACATGCCTTTCGTACGTTATACCCAGGCCACCAGCTCACTCTCAGGAATCCAATGGGACTGTGTCCCCTACAAACTTCCAACCCTGCCATATCCCATGTATAAGTACATTCTGTAAACACTTCTTTTCCATTCCATATATACCCAACAACCTATCATCATCTCACCTACCTCGACCAAACCCAAAACCCACACATGTATACACCTAGTACAATACCAGAAACCTCCTTCACCCCTCTCCGTAGGACAACAATATCACACCCTCTCAAAAACCGGCATAACACTCAACGGACACTCAACTTCAACAACCTGTCCCCCCTCCACAACCTCCGTATCTCCCTCCTTCACCTCCCCATCATCGAACCGTCTCCACTTCGCCCCACGTGGCAAATAAACCTTCCTTTTCGTCTGTCCTTTATACAACACCGGCGCAACCAGATACTTACTTCCGAAAAAGTACTGATCTTCGACCTCCCAACACTTTTCGTCGTTGGGAAACTCGAAGAACAAAGTGCGGATGACCGGCGTACCCTTCTCGTGCGCCTGGACCATCAATTCGCGCACGTAGGGTCTCAACTTCTCTCGAAGCAACAGGTACTTTTTCATGATTTCGTAGCACTTTTCGCCGTACGACCAGATCTCGTTGGGGGCACCGGAAATGCATGCTGCGCCGCCGGTCGTGCCGTGTTGCGGCTGCATTGGTTCGCGGTGGCCGTGGAGACGGAAGACGGGGCAGAAGCAGCCTAAACATAATACCAGGAGATTAGTTTCGACAGACTCTTAACAGCCACTGGCATGGGGTACACGGGTCGATTGATGCGTGTGTCACAACATGTCGTTTGACAACAGTGTCATCACTCCTGCTGTTTAATGCCGCGTGTGCGGGATGTGACTGGGAGATTTTGGTGGTGTTTTGATGTTGGTGTCGGCGGTGGTGCTGGACTTACCATATTGGAACCATCGGGTACAAAGCTCACGGAAATCCTCGTGGTCTGGGTTCCCTCCGTGGAAACCACCTATACACCAAGAACGGTTAGATTAGCCAAAATGTGTTCGGTGTCTTTCTGAACAAGACCATGAACAGGGTAGATCTGTTCTTACCAATATCCGTCGTCCACCACGGAATGCCAGCAATGCCCACATTCAACCCGGCAGCAAACTGATCCCGAAAACTCTCCCAACTACTCGCAATATCACCGCTCCACAAGAGAGTACCAAATTTCTGACTTCCGGCCCACGCACACCTTATCAAATTACACACATCCTTTTGTTTTCCATCACGGACCATTCCCTCGTAAAAGGCCTTGGCGTAGTCCACCGGATAGGCGTTTCCAGCACTAAGACAACTTCCATTGTGGTAACGGTAAATATCAAAGTCGTAAACGCTGTATTCTGGTTCAGCCTCGTCTAGCCAGAACAGCTTGACACCTTTGTCGTAGTAGTTCTTCTTGGCGGTCTGCCAGACGAATTCTCGGGTTGCAGGATTGGTGAAATCGGCATGTACGGTGTCGCCCATGTAGTCCATTGACACTCTTAACCCGCGGTCCTGCCGGATCAATAGGCCATGTTCAAGCATGTAGTTGTAGTTTTCGGATACTTTGTCGACGGTGGGCCAGATGGAGACGAGCAGTTCGATCCCTAGGGATTGAAGTTCCCTGATCATGGCGTCTGATACCAATTTCGTCAGAACTATACGTCTTTTTGCATTGTAACGAGGGGAACACGAGCGCTATGGAGATGGAAGAGTGGCAGAAAGGTCGAGGTCAAGTTTCATGCCCGAGGGGGGCGGTAGTTGAAAGTCATGATCCTCGGACTCCGACGCCAACACTGACGCCGTGGTGGACGACGCCGTCTCCTTCCATGTCAAGAGCAATCTCATCATGGCAGACTCACCAGGGTCTTTCCAGTACGTAGGGTCGAATTTCCATTCTCCTTGCTTCGGCCCTGGATTGGACAGTCAGTTGGGATTTCCCATTGCAGAAAGCAATTTCAACTTACAGTGGAAGAAATCCACCACAATGACATCAATAGGCAGATTCCTCTTGCGGTATTCTCGCGCCACTCCCAAGAGTTCCTCCTGAGTCTGGTAGCGCAGCTTACATTGCCAAAACCCCAAACCGTATTCAGGCATCATGGGGACTTTGCCGGTGACGTTCGCATATGCCTCGACAATGTCTGAGGGCGAGTCCGATGCGACAATCCAGTAATCCAAAACTTTGGTCGAAAGAGCCTCGAAGCTCATGGTGTTCTTGCCTAGCACGGCGCGTCCGACGGCCGGATTGTTCCAGAGCAGACCATACCCTAAACTCGAGAGCATGAAGGGGATGCTGGCTTGGGAGTTCCGGTGGGCCATTTCCAGATCCAGCCCCTTGAGGTCTAGGTATGGCTGTTGGTACTGACCCATGCCGTAGATCTTCTCTTTGGGATTGATCGATTCAAGTCGGTAGGTCAAATGGTAATCGCCTCCGAGGATGGGTTTGAATTCCCTTGCCTCGATCATCAAGGCACTGCATTTTGGATCTGTGACATCGTTGCGGTTGCGGCTGAACTCCTCGAGGATTCGCTCGCCTTTGCCGTTCTTGATGATGATCTTACCGCCTGATGAAATCGTGGCGGTGATGTTTCCGTTGGTGATGGTGGCTTGGTTGTCTTTGACTGAGATTGATGGAGTGGTGGCGGCAGGCTCAACACTCAATGCCCAGTTCTCCGCCGGCAGAGTATGGAATTTGGTTGAGCGAACACGCAGAGCATTGGGACCCCACGCCTCGATCTGGACATGCTCCGAGTCGAAGGTGTAGTGAAGTTGATTGTCCTTGGAGAGTAACATGGTGACGGGGTTGAATTACAGGCTTGGGAATGAACAGGTGTCACAGGGGCCCGTTGCTTGCTTTGGATCCTGGCCTGAATTCCACGGCTGCCTATATATGAACCGAGAGCCACCTTGTGAAGCTGTCCCCGAGCATAGCTAGTCGTATACATCAAACGACCCGCCCGGATGAATAGAATGACTGGGTCGCGAAATCAGGCACAATTCCATGTTGTGGAACCGCGATTCCTATACTCCATAAAATGGTGAGTATCCCCCACGACCCCGGTGGTCATGGCTGAGCCTCGCCGGAGCATGCCACAAATTGCTTGGGGCACACCTCGGATAGCCGGTTGTCCAGTCTTGACAGATGTGGTTTTCCACCAATCAGTGCTCGTGCCTTGGGCGGTTTTCCGCTCAGGGACCAGGATAAAAGGGAACTTCATGCCAAGTCGGTTGTTACCAGATCATAGCCAGTCTCATCTAGATAGTCGACGTCCTCATCTTTTGATAACCGTTCCACCGGTATCAGCCGATCCAGGATTTAGGCGATATAGACCTGCTGTCATCTGGCTGCGGACCCTATATTATGCTGTTGTCGCTATTCAGGCAAGTCGTTGGGCCGGACGACATATTCCCTCGGAGGTTTGTGGCCCGAAGCCCGGATCAGTGAGTGACATGACCGTTACCGGTACGTGGTCTCAAGGTTCTCCTACCCCCGACTACTGCAGCCTTGCCGCTGTTGCGCAGGGGTTATGGAGTCTGGAGTCTGGCAGAGGTACACAAGATGATGGTTAAGGCGCAACGCGGTTCTGTGGGCTCTTGACCTGTTTTCAGACATATATCCAAACACCTGCGCTAAAAGTGACCCCTAACCTGTCGAGTACCACATGGACATGTCTGATGTGTCCAACCAACCACTCCCAGCTTTCGCATGCATCGAGCACTCAAACTTACACGCTGCACACAATTCCCAGCGTGCTATCACGTTGCTCATTTAGGCTTGCTTCTGACGGTCAAGTCATCAAGCACATCGGCTGTGCCCCCATCACCCCTCTTTGTTTCAGCGACCTTAAATGCTTTGCCTTCACCACCAATATCCAAGCCCTTCTCTGCTCTTTCGTATGCTTTATCACTCCGATCCGTCAGGATCTGCAACTCCTCTTCCCTCAGGATAGCCCCCTTGCCTCCTGAATCAGCAATGTCATATTTCTCGAAATCGTCATTCGCAAGTACTCCTCGCACGTCATCGGCATCCGCAGCAGAAGAAAGCAAAGACTTGAACTTTCCTTTCTGAATGACGAGTTTCTCGAGTTTCCTCTTTGCGTCCGCTTTGAGCAGCAGTGTCTCTTCCACGGTGCCCCGAGTGGCCAGGCGATAAACAATTACCGGCTTGGTCTGTCCGATACGATGGGCGCGGTCCATGGCTTGCAGATCCTGCTGCGGATTCCAATCTGAATCAAACAGAATGACCGTGTCTGCCGCAGCCAGATTAATTCCTTGGCCTCCTGCGCGGGTAGATAGTAGAAATAGATTGTAAGATTTGTCGGTGTTGAAGGCGGTGATCGATTTGTACCGCTCCTCTTGAGGGACAGAACCATCAATTCGACAGGCTTTCCAGCCACGAAGGTCGACGGCATAAGTCTCCAGAATATCCAAAGTGGTTTTAAATTGACTGAATATCAGAACCTTATGGCCCAGCTCAAACAATCTGGGAAGGAGTGTGTCGAGAAGCAGAATCTTGCCAGAAGCCGTCACGAGAGTCTCGTCCACTTGAGGATAGTCGCCGGACTCTTCCTCCGCGGCAGTAGAGGGTTTCCAGGGCCAGTAGAAGTTGTGTGGACTGTTGCATGCGAGGCGGGCTTGCATGATTGGATTCTGCAATTTCTTTGCTGAGATCTCTTTCTTGGCCAGCTTCAGCGTCTTCGCACGCTCCAGTTCCTCCTCTTCTTCGGATTCCAATTCAGATGTGCCATCGGGAGGAGAAGAGCGGTCAAGACTGACATTGTCTTCACCATTCTCCAGCCGACGGAGGCGCGCATTAAACTCACGATCAGTCACGTCACGGTAATTTGTGGGTGCTGTCCTTCTTCCCCTTCGGACAGAGGTCGTGGATGCAATTGACGCCGGCGTGGAAGCTCTGCTATGCTTCACACTCTTGGCTGGCGTGGAACGTCCACTGTCATTCGCCTTGCGTTTCAGCGAGGCGGCCCGGCTCTTCGCTTCAATACGCTCAACTGCTTTGTCTTCAAGGTAAGATCTGCTGGTCCCTGCGAGAATCTCTCGATACAGTTCCTTTTGTTCCGCGGTCAACGGTGCGTACAGAATATATTCGCGCTTCTTGGGCAGCGAAGCCTCGACATCTGACTTGACCCGACGCAGCAGGAATGGCTTGAGGATGGCGTGCATGGTGGACACCAAGTTGTTCTTGCGCTTTTGCATTTTGCCATCAGACTCGGTCTTATCCTCCAGCACACTGGAGAAGTCGAACCATCTTTCAAAACTGTCGAGATCGTTGAAAACTTCTGGAAGCAAGAAATGGAGCAGAGACCAGAGCTCGGCAATATTGTTTTGCAGCGGTGTTCCCGTGATGAGCAGTCTGTTGGCCGAGTTGTAGGTCATCAGTTCCTTGATCAATTTGCAATTCATGTTCTTTAGCCGATGCCCTTCGTCCACAATGATATATTTCCATTGGTAGTTGGCCAGGAACTTTCGGTCATTCATGCAAATCTCGTAGCTTGTCACCACCACGGGAAATTCAGGTGTGCTCTGGTTCTGCAGCCTCATGTGCTTGCGCCTCATGGCCTCTCGTTCGTCTTTACCGCCATGGTAGAGGATGGTATTGATAGATGGAGTCCAGTGCTTGAACTCTTCGATCCAGTTGCGGACTGTGCTTAGTGGAGCGACTATCAGGAACGGACCCTGGATGTTGTGTTCCTTAAAAAACGCTATCAGGGAAATGGCCTGTAGCGTCTTGCCTAGTCCCATCTCATCTGCCAGGATACCGCAGAGGCCGTTCATCCACAGGGATTTCAACCATTCCAGCCCTTCGAGTTGGTACTGCTTCATCTGACCTCCGGTGACGGGGGCGGGCTGATCGGTCGCAACTAGGTCCTGAGCACCAAGTCCTTCACCTTCGTACTCTTCGGCGGCCTCCGCTAGGGCTTCCTGAACTGTTGGCCCATCTTGGGCAATTTCCACAGCTCCAGTGTCAAAGTAATCGGTGATGCTCTTCTTTGCGTTTGTTTTCTTTGGTGGTCGGCCCCGGCCGCGAGTGGTCTTCTTCTCCGGCTCTTTTGTTGAGTTCTCCTCGGCAGCGTGTGTTCTGGTCGACTTCCGTACAGGTTCTTTCGAGTCTGCAGCCTTGTCCGTCTCGGTTCGCTGTTTGGCCGCAGCCCGTCTGGCCTGCTCTTGATTTCTCTTCTGCTGTTCCTTCATCTTGTCTGCCATGATCGCGACGAATACCGAGCTTGTCTTTAGGAGATTGGTAAGTGCTCGTGATTTGTGGTCCATATCCTCCTCATCATTGTCATCAACATTGTTGTCGTTGCCGTTCTTTGCGCCATCTTGCTCGTTCTGTTCCTGCTTGACTTCTGCGACACTGGCGTCTGGAGGAGACGAGGGCGGAGTGCTTCTAGCTGAAGACATGGTGGGCGTCGCGGAGTCGTCTGAGACTATTGCCTCAATGGCCATGGCCTTCCTTCTCTAAGGACTGAACCTTCGGAATGCTGGCCGTCAATTAAGTTCCACCAGCCTGCTGCAAACGCGGGTTGACAACCCACAAACACTCCTCAACGGAGGTACTACCGAAGGGCGACTTCAACAAGGGTCATCGCACCTCATCGAGACCAGCCTAGAATGTGCCTAGGTAAATTATCGCTGCAAACCGGACGTTGTTCTACGCCCTGCAATCTCACATTCCAGCCCTTGACAAAAAGTCGTGACGCCAGTGGCGGACGCGCCCTGACTCCGATCGGACGCGTTTTTCGTGAGCGCGTCAATTGGCGCACGAGCCTCGGGCCCATTTACATTAATTAGTGTGGAACACATCATAATCCTGGGAGAGGGCTATGTCTGCCCCCCTGAATGATGGCTTGCCTCTACAGCGTCAATTGATGATCGTGTGATGTTGTTACAATTCGTTCGTTATTATGGACTGGCACTGCGGTATATCACTGAAAAAGCATTCATCCACTCATCAAGGCCACCTCGTATCCTGAAATCCCATCAACACCCGTTGGATGGATAAAGCTCATGCTGACGCTGACACTGCGGTGGCGCTCCTAGCAGCCACTCGAGTTCGTTGACGTTCTGGTCGCTTCAACGTGTATCTGAACATTGTGTTAGTTATACAAATCGGGCGAGTGTATTAGGATCAACATACTTGGCAAATGCTCTGGCCAGTGCTTTCTTGCAACTGATCTTCTGGCTTCCCACAAAAGAGTCAACAGTCACAGCAATGGCCCGATCAATATCCTGTGATGAACAGTAGTCGGACAAGCGCATCTTGCAGAATGCCTCGGCAATTCTCATAATTGCCTCAAGATGACGGACCTGTGGGCAGTTAGCATAGTCTCAGACGAAACGGGCATAGATACACGTACAGTAATGGGGTAAGCTCCGGTTGCCAGAGACTCTCTTCGCATGTCTGCAAACAGTCTGGCAACCTTGTCTTGGTCGATTTGATAGAGCTTCGGCCTGCACTTCTCTCTTGCATAGAGAATGTACTTTCGCAACAACTCTTGTGGGATGGCGCCTTCTTGCTGTGGTTCACCATTGTTGATGGCATCTGTCTCCTCCGTTTCCATGGCAGCGACATCTCCTCCATCAACACTAAGCTTGGTCGGGTGCGCTCGTCCGTGGCTTTTGACCACGAAATTGGCTAGCCGCTCATCTTCATCAGGGTCGACAGTATCTCGAACCACGCAGAGGATGTCAAATCGCGACAAAATGGGTTCTGTGAGTTCCACATTCTCGCTGAACGGGATCATACCATTGTATCGCCCTCCCTTGGGATTTGCCGCGGCAATAATCGCACACCGGGCCTGCAGTGTGGTGACAATACCGGCTTTACTGATCGAGATTGTTTGTTGTTCCATGGCTTCATGGATTGAAGTCCGATCTTGATCGTTCATCTTGTCAAACTCATCGATAAGACAAGTACCTCGATCTGCGAGGACGAGCGCTCCGCCCTCAAGTGTCCATTCCTGTGTCAGAGGATCACGGCGCACCGAAGCGGTCAAACCGACGGCAGACGCGCCCTGGCCAGTGGCAAAGACCGCTCGATGGGCCGTCTTTTCGACGTACTTCAAGACCTGTGATTTAGCAGTACCAGGATCGCCAAGTAGCAGCACGTTGATATCACCTCGGATCTTGTGCTTGCCCTGTGCTTCCTTGCCAACGCCTCCAAAAAGAGACAAAGCAACTGCAGTCTTGATATCCCGATGGCCATAGATCGAGGGAGCGATCGAGTCCACGATCTTGTCCACAATGTTCGGGTCTTTTGAGAGTGCTCGGATCTGTCTCTCATCCTCTTCAGTCAACCTGAAACCTGCAAGTTGATCGTGTGTCTTGATGATGTGGTTGGCCTCGAGCATGGTTGCAAACACCGGGAAGCCATTCTTGTTGTTGAGTTGACCGCTATAGTTGTTGCGGTAGATGCCCGTCACTTCTATTTCTTCTCCTGGCTTGGCTTTGTCGATCAGATCAGCCAAAAGAATGACTTCACGGTGCCGTGGTAACCGACCAGCGGGCACAGTTCCAGGGGACTCTTGTAGGGTCAGCTTCTGGTAGTTTCGGTAGACGGTCTTTTCGCTGTTCAGGGTAAAAGGCCCTCGTGACTGGCACTCGGGACAAAATGTCAATTTGACCTCTGATGAGGTCGACTCCTGAGCAAACGGCCCGAGAGTGACACCACATTTGTTGCAGGTGAACTTGACCATTTGGAGTTGTGGAAAGACACCTGTGCGTCTGGTAACCACGCCGGAAACGCGAACGAGGCAATTTAGGTGCGACTGGCGAAGTTGCCGAAGGGTGTACTTGACTGGTAAATCAGAAATGCGCACATGGACCTCTGGGTGGATGAGTTCATAGTTGGGATAATGCAGCCGTACAACTTCAAAGGCCGCTTTGTCAAAGATCTTCAGCATTTCTGCCGGGGCATTGGCCAAGAAGTATGCCAGAATGGCTTTCGTCGAAGATAGATGGTCATACGACACCTCAAGAGATTCAGAGTTGACCTCTCCGAGGGTCCGTATTCGAGTACCGTAGACTGACGTGCCGTTGGCGTCAATGTACTCGGTCAAGAAGGACTTGAATTCTCGGGCAATTGTCTTCATGACTGAGGGTAAAGTGACCCATTCAGTAATGTTTGATGCCTTGACATCCTGCAAGGTCTCCAATGAGAGTTCTTCTTCCATGATATTCTCATCGAGATCCATATCTTCTTGGTCC
Source organism: Exophiala dermatitidis NIH/UT8656 (assembly GCF_000230625.1). NCBI lineage: Eukaryota > Fungi > Ascomycota > Eurotiomycetes > Chaetothyriales > Herpotrichiellaceae > Exophiala > Exophiala dermatitidis. The sequence goes on along the minus strand of NW_008751650.1, from coordinate 668,537 downwards.
TCGTCGTAATGGTGGCGACGTCGCCGAGGCTGTCTGGTGAGGTCAATGCCGGCATCGTCGTCATCATCTGGCATGAACGCCGCAGGCATACGTCGTCGGCGAGCCAGCTCGCGATCACGCTTGTTCAGTCGAGCTTCCAACTGACGACGCTCGGCTAGATCGAGATCATCGTAATCGCCTTCATCATCAATCATTCGTCCTTGGTACGTCTCTTGATCGCGGCCTTCGCGCTCGTCGTCCATAAAAGTATCGCCGAACAGGTCGATACCGTCTTCTTCTTCAGCCAGCTCGTCTGCATCATCGATATCTCCAATCAGATCGTCTTCGGGGCCCAGGTCGTCGTCTTCTAGGTCGTCGTTTTCATTGGTCGGCAATAAAGGGGGGGAGGAGGGAAGGGCTGCAGAATTAGCGTTTGCTCGTCCTGGACAATCGATAATAGTTATACGAACCTGCAGGCGAAGACGACATAACCTCGTCCTCATCATCCCGAGCCCGCTTCCGCCTGCCGGCGTTGCTAGGGCCTCTGTTGGCCGCCGACATGCTTGGTCGCAGGGGTGAGCTGGACAATGTCAGTATTGATAAAGACACCGAAAGTCGCAGTACTGGATGCAAGTACCTCATTATCAGACTCTTTTTTGTTGGCAACGGCGACAATGTTCGGGTGTGGTGGTGATAGAGCTGAGGAAGGAGGTTGCAACAAACATCAAGATTGCAAAAGTGACACCAGAATTAGAATTGCACTTTACGCGTGAAGTGCAACGCGGTGTCGCGGTCGTGACGCGCTAATGCAAGCTCTTTGGAGTGGTGGGTCCATCACTCGCAGTCTGTGTGGAGAAGTTTGGCCGTACTCGATTCCTTCGACACGGCGCATTCCAACCCCGTAATCATCACAATGCAGCCTCGAGTCCATCTGCGCAGGTTGTGAAGTGGGTGTTTTGTTCAGCCGCCACCCTTCTCAAGACAATAGATCCTGCGCGACATTGTTTCGTTTCGTTGTGATCTACGAACCACTGTGTGTGTCGGGTCCAACACTTTCACTCTGGCCTTCACCATGGACGCTGTGTCCCGGAGAGAAGACGCTCAGCAGGACATTCACCGAGACAGTCATGGAACGCAAGATTCGCAAACGGCTTCAGAGTACGACAATTCATTCCATGCAGTCGCCTTTGTTTTTTCTCCCAAATACTGACAATATTCGTCTGTTCCAGTTTCATCAACCAGCAGTTGGCCCTGGAGGCTGATGCGCGCGAAGTCTTGCCATACGTATGTACTATAGTTGTAGCCGATCTCCTGACTACGAGCATATGAACTAACTGTATCACAGAAATTCGACAAATGTACCCACGTCCTCGGTCCTCTCCGTCAGAACGTCTTCGCATGTCTAACCTGCAGTCCACCACCCGCCTCGGCAGCACAAGTCTACACTCCTGCCGGGGTATGCTACGCCTGCTCGATATCATGCCATGGAGAACACACTCTCGTCGAACTATTCAGTCGAAGGAACTTCGTCTGCGACTGCGGGACAACAAGACTTCCTGAAACCTCACCGTGTATGCTCCGAGCTGATCCCAAAACTGGTGCTCGAGGGGTTCACTCGCAGGAAGCGCATCCTGGCAATCATTACAACCACAATTTCCAGAACCGGTTCTGCGCATGCGGAGAGGAATATGATGCCGAAAACGAGAAGGGCACCATGTTCCAATGTTTAGGACTAGGCACGGTTGAAACAGGCGGTTGCGGCGAAGATTGGTATCACCCTGAATGTCTGATGGGATTGCGAAGAGACTGGTACAAGAACGTGGACTCGAATAAAGAGCAGGAGCAGCAACAACAACAGGACGGGGAGGAAGAAGACTCACATCCCATCCCTCCAGGTTTCCCGCACGAAGACGAATTCGACGCCATGATTTGCTACAAATGCGTCGAGTCTAATCCCTGGATCAAGCGGTATGCGGGCACTCCAGGCTTTCTCCCACCGGTGTTCAGGAAGGAGTCAAACTCAGAACCAGAACCAAAACCAAAACCGGAAGAATCCGCTCTTTCAACAACCATCCCTGTCAGCCTTAAGCGCAAAGCATCCGAGAGTGACATGGACACCGTGACAGGTCCAACAAATCCTTCAAAACGAGTCAAGGACGAACCTGAACATGAACTCACCCCTCAATCCAATTCCACCGAACCAGCACCAGGACCCGCACCCAGCATCACCGACACTTCTTCTTCCAATCACGACCAAAAAGCAGAATCCAATCCAGCGCCAAAACCTGAACCAGTGAACGTGGTTCACAAACACGACTCCCTCCCTCCCACCCCTCCATCCGGCAGATTTTCCCTATTTCTCAAATCCGATTTCCGGGAACACCTATGCCACTGTCCAACCTGCTACCCCAACATGATCCCGCACCCCCAACTCGTCGAGGAAGAAGAAACATACGAACCATCTCTGTCCTCAGCATCCGAGTCTGATGCCGTAGCTGGTGCCGCGACAGGAGGATCAGCTCGTTCCGCCAGCCTCCTCGACCGCGGCGAAGCGGCTCTATCCACCATGGACCGAGTCAAAGCCATCGAAGGCGTCATGGTGTACAACCATTTACGGGACAAAGTTAAGGAATTCTTGAAACCCTATGCCGAGACCGGTAGGGCAGTCTCAGCGGAGGATATCAAGGCGTACTTTGAGAAATTGCGCGGTGATGAAAGCGGGATCAGGGAGGCGAGTGCAAAGCCTGGTGATGGGGATGGGGATGGTGGTGGCCCAGGAGATAATCGGAGGGATCAATCTGGGTACTAGGTACTAGCTAGACTACCTACCTTGGTAGCATTGAATGGACCTGAGGTGCCTTTAGGTACTGCTTGATGTTCTAGTACAGCAAGCAGTAGTACTGGCCGCTGCTGGTAGATAGTACTCCGCGGAATTCAATATTTCCCCGACCACTTTCACTTTCTTTCGTTCCTTCTGACTGCCACGGACCATCTGCACTGTTGTCCCTGCTTACCGCCTGTACCAGTACCTAGGGACCTATCTTCCCTCTCCTAAGGTGGTTTGACAGTCGATGCCAGTGAGCATAGATAGTATTGTCAAGAATATATTAGCATACTAGTATACAGTACCCGTGTTGTATGTCAACCCAGGGTCCAATTCACCGAACGATTATCTCCACCAAAGGTCCTTGATGCAAAGTATTCTAAACTTACAATGTAGAAGGCAGAGTAGGACGAGAAAGATCAAGAGAAAGAAAGAAAACATACTCTCAACAAAGCAAGCTTGGGTACTTAGCTAACCATTGGAATAATTGCTATCTCCCTGGTCGCCAGCCAATAATCTGGATATGCCAGTATTGCCAATAGGTTCACTGTTCGCTTTTCCTCATACCAAACTCTGACATAAACAACATGGACCACGGCCGAACTCGGACGATTGAAATGAATGCCCAAGACAATTGGACCGAACTTGTGCCCAGGGTTGGAGATCATCTGCTTCCAGTTCTCAATGATGACCTCGCCGTCCTGACCACCAACAATTCAATCTCAGCCCAAACGATCTCCCCTATCTCAGCCAACTGCTGCAGCCCCAACCCCTTTTGACCAAAGCCGTCATAACGTGGTGGTTGTGTGTTTCCATCGTATCACACTAGAACGCCTTTTGTCAAGCGCTGTTGACGTTGTTGTTGTTTTTTTCGTGTTTTCTGGTAACTTGAAATAACTCTGACATGTAGGCTCTCTCATTCGAATTCCGATCCAGATTCGAATTCCGCAAGCCGCAGTAGACACAGACGCATTCGCACGCCATTGGCGTCCACTGCATCATGATCGAATCGCAAGAAAGAAAGGAGGGGGCAACAAAAACAAAACCAAGAGTCAGACAACTGCGCGCCCGGCCGACAACATATGCCATGTCAAGGTCAAGCTGGACGCCATCTCGATCTCGAGCGGAGGTCTGAAGACCACCTCACAGAGACAATCTTCTCCGGGCCTTTTCTCCAGCAACTCTCGCCTGGCGTTTCTCAAGTGTCTTTGTCTTCTTGTTCGGACCTTTCTTGGCAGCAGTCGACTTTTGTACCTTATTGCCAGACTTCGCGTTGGCAGCGGCAGTGGCAGTGACAGTCTTTTTCGCGGGTTTCTTCTTTGCTGCTGTTGTTCCCTTCGTCTTCTTTGTAGTTGGCTCCGCAACCGCAGGCGCAGGCGCAGGCGCAGGCGTAGCAGTTCCCATCCTGCTTAGAGACGATCTAGTGCGTGATGCTATGCCCTGTTCCTGCTCCTCCTTCATTTCTGCAAGGACCTCTTCCACAATGCTGGGTCTGGCCTCTGTTTCTCCCACTCCTAGAGTCTTGGGTTCGGATCGTCGCTTGAGGACAAGTTTGAGTCGAGGTGTGGATGTAAATGAGGATGTTGCGCTCTTGTTCGAATTCGAGGCACCACGGAGAGGCAGACTACCTGACCCAGTTGTCTTTGTAGAGGCAACAGATCCGGACAGGCCACGGTCGTTTGCTGACGATGACAAGGTGTGGTGGTTTCCTGACGAAGGATTTCGATCGATGCTGGGTCTGTTATCGGCTGCTAACCAGGCAGAAGCGAGGGAGCTGCGCTTTGATTCTCGGGTGACTGGTAGAAGAGCCGACGGAGCAGAGAAACGCACGCCGGTACGGTAGTTAGGCTTGGTATTTCCTGCGACAGGACCTCGAAGCTTTGCTTGCCATTCTTCGTCGTCTTCGTTCTCCGTAATTGGGGAATAGGAAGGACGGCGCGGGCTTCCTGGAGCATGAAACCTAGTTTTGCCCTTAAGCAGTGCTTGCCATTCTTCGTCGTCTGCGTTCTCCGAAATTGGAGAATAAGAAGGACGGCGTGGAGTTCCCGGAGGTCTAACCGCGTCTTGGTTCGTAGCTGTTGCAACGGAAGCAGGAGCTTCAATGCTCGGGATTGCCTTGTCCATCTGTGCATGTGCGTTCGTGTCCATCCCTGTAGAAGCAGGACCAGTTCCAAAAGCAGTTTGCGGTCTGCCGTGGTAGCAACAATTGTCGATGTTACCACCACTGTTGATGGTACTCTTACGCCAGTATGACTTGACACCTGCGGAAGAGGACACTCGAGGAATTTGAGGAGGACTGAGGCGAAGATCGGACGGTGAAGCTTTTCGTTTAGACAGAACGGTAGCAGCTGGAGTTGGAGTTGCGGCACGGCCAAAACCTCCCTCTGAAGCAGAAGCAACCGAGATCGGAGAACTCTCTACGGCATTGTTTCCAGGGGAAGAACCCTCTTCGTTGAGGATCAGTTCTCTGCTGAATGAAGACATTTTGGTATCAAAACTGAGCAGCCGAGTAGTTGGGGTCTGGTCTGCTCTGCCTGCAGAGGATCCTGGTGCGGTGATGTGTGAGGATGACGGTCGTTCCGGAGTGCAGGGACGTGGTGGTTGTTTTTGTTGCTGCTGGATGGTAGGCTTTCCGCCGCCGACTGCAGGCTTGAATATCAAAGATAGTCTTCGTGGACCGCCAGTAGTAGCTTTCTTTTGTGTCTTTTTTCTGCTGCGAGACTTTGGGCTTCCAGATGAATCGGGGGTGGTAACAGTAGCAAGAGGGTGCGGACCGCGTTTCTTCTGCACCTTGGGGGCTGCAGGTTTCGGTCCACGCTTCTTGGGTACCTTTTTCTTTGTTCCCTGCGCCTTTTTGACAGCACGAGCGGCCGGGGATTGCAATTGACGTTTCTTATTTTGCGCCTTAGGCTTACTTTTGGCGACTTCAGTTTCATGTGCTTCGCCGACGGTACAGTCACGCTCAGCAGTCGAAGACTCGCCGGGCTCGACCTCAGTTTCACCAGTTTGATTGTCTTGCTGTCGCAGCATTCCAGCAGGACAAATGCTCTCCAGTCCATCGGTGTCGGGTACCCAATGTCCAAGCAATTCCGGAGGGAGTGAGCGCGACGACAAGAAACCCGCGGCTGACACGACTTCGGATTCATAGGCAAGTTCATACCTGCTGACGAGCAACATATCGGGCATGAGCTTATCGAGCAAGTCCGGGTCAATTGAAGTGTTTGGCCCGTCAATCCCAGGCACTGGGGCACTGTGATGACAGCCATAACTCCATAGCTCAGCCAGCGAGTACGGGTGATCATGACGGTCCTGTACCGCCGTCTCGATGTCGTCCTTTTCCTGGTTTGTCAATCCCAGGACCCGGCACAGTTTGTCGCGGTCATATTGTTCCGAGAGGGTCATGTAGATATGGTATTGCAAAGACAGAGGAAGTGAAGCCCATGTGGGTGCCTGAAGCAGATCAGTCACATTCATCCACTTCAATCCATGCAAGAGGCAATCACAAGGTTACTCACTTCTGGATCGAGGCTGAAGGCCTCGCGTGGGTGCAAGATGACACTCTCGGCATCTGAAGCGGCCATCTCGTCGGAGTCGCCAACAGCGGGAGGCAGTCCCAAGGATCCCAACAGCGGTCGACCATTACGATAGTATTCCGCCTCATATCTGTTTACAAGGTCCCTAGTAGGGCCAGGAGAAATCAGTGACAGTGAAGTTGGTCCGGGAGGTGCCTCTGGAAGATCCGTTGGGTTTGTCACCATTTCTTGATGTGACTTCTGCCCTGTTAATGGCAATGAAGGGAATGCCGCTGGCGGATGGTTTGGATTGAAGGGAACAATTGTCGCCTGGAGTAAAGCAGGGTACTCTGGTCGGGTGCCATTTCGTGGCTTCGACTGCGCGTCGTCGCGGTCAGCATAGCGGGCGGGCGTCTTGATGATGCTTCGGAGCTGCCGAGGCATGGTCACATATGCTGTACTCGATACGAGATGAAAATGCGACGATGGTAGGAGGAAACAGTGATGGAAAGCTGGGAACAACAACGGAGAGACACGGGGAGAAGATTTGATGAAGTGGTCTGTTTAGGATACAAAACGTTCAGAGGACGCAGCGTTAGGTCGTTGCCATCAGCGTCCATTGTTCCGGAACCTTCACCAGCGCGATGAAAAGATCGTGATAAAAGCACGCGATGAGAAAAGATTGTGGTAACTATCAGACAATGACCATTTATGCCAGCGCGGACTGTTGTGAACTAAGGTGCTCCTTGACAAGCTTCAAGGCAGGATATATTGACTTACGCGACAAAGAAATGAAACGAGTGAAAGCGTTAAAGGTTTCACTGCTTTGAGTGATGGTCCAGGAGGTATGGATTGATGTGAAGAGCCAGGCTGCGAGTCCAAAGGGGTGGTCACCCTAGAATTCTGATTGTTGGACCAAATCAAGATGAAGGAGACGCTGCCTCTCGGACACTGACCGTGCGAGGAGAGCATATTGTACTCCAGTCACCTCATGTTGGGGGACATAGTTGGCCAGAAGCATGACTGACAGTGACCGCAAGCCATGAGATCTGATGCGGCTATCGCTTGACTGGAGATGGGCAGCAGAGCAGGGCTTCTCCGGGACAGGAACCAGACCCGATGCGGAATGAATTTGTTTGACTTTGTGGTTTTGCTCTTGCTCAAATCCGGTCAGCAAGATCTGTGAAGGGAGCGATGCCTTCTCTAAGTCCGAGTTGTGGACTTTGTTGGTACTGAGGCCCGAAATCTTCTTCCGACTCATAGACATCATCAAGGTTTCGTTTACTGGGTCTGTAAGGTAACAGCAAAGAGGAAGCTTGCTGGTGATTAGGTGGATCTCTTGATGAAACAAGGCTGGAGTTGAAGGACGAAACCTGCCTTTCTGCCTCGATGATCTCTTGGAAGTCCATGAGGACATTCTTCATCTCATCCGACATGGTGATGGAGAATCGTTGTGACTGGATCATGTGGATGGCGGAAACAGCACTGACACCAAACACCACCATCAGATATGCTGCTACCATCACCGGTGATCTGTCATTTCCAGACTCGCAGAAGATCAAGACCTTCCCCGCGACATCGTGTACATCTTCTGGAGGTGTCTTGATACATGTCTTCGTCAGGTGGTCGTTCATGGCCTTTATTGTGCCGCGGACGTTGCGAATGAAATCGTAAGGGGATTCGAAGTCGAACGTGAGAGTCGATATCCCCGCACCCGAGGAGAATCGCGCAGGATCTAGAAAGCTTGGTCTCGTCTTGACTGAGGCGGCATTTCTTACGGCCACAAGTAGAGTGATTCCAGTGGTCTTGATGAACTCGGAGTCCCTTGCAGCGCTGCTTGGACCGATATATAGAAAAGGAAGAATGACCTGGGCTGTCCTTCGCATCTCGTAACGCCACGAAAGCATCGTGTGACGCATGTTGAGATCGTAAAAGTTGGTCAAGGCTCGTAAGAACGTAGGGTCACCATATTGGCCTGACGCGTGCTCGAATGGAGCACTCGAAACACGAATTCTCGGCTTGCCATGGCTGTAGTCGAGGGCAGGAGGGGGTATTTGAACTCGTGGAGATTCGAACAGCCGTTTGTCACTGTAAGGGAAAGATTGCATGTACCCAGTCATTCGCTCGTCGACGTGGTTTGAGGTCCCAGTCATGGCATTAGCTGTGATTGTAAAAGTGTTCTGATGCGGTGGTTTGAATCAGATTCCGGATACAAGCAGTCGAGGTCCTTATCGGCAAGGACCGGTAGCAGCACAATGATCCAGCCCTCCGTTCGGTGGAGCTCCGCTGGGAGGAAAGAGATATAATGGAAATGTGTGCTCTGAACGGAAAGGACAGCGGGTGTTTCGACCACTCCACCTCCACACAGCGACAACGCTCAGGTCATCTTTGAATGCAGGACGATTTGCTGAGACAGTGGTGCAGCAGCAAATGTGACACTCGGCACCGAATGAAGCTGGAAGATATAAAGCCGACTCCTTCTACATCGGTGTAACACCACTGACCGAACTGTAGGCATACAGAAGAGGAGCTTTAGCGCCGCCTCGCCATAGTAACGGAGGATTTGGAGGGAAGGCTACCTACCTAGTAGGTACTTAGGGACAGAAAGTGTGGTGCCTCCTGCTTGTATTGCTGTGTAGTTGGTTGTCTGTGTTTGTAGGTTCAAGTTGTCGATTCGTCTCGACTGCCAAGGGGGCAATGATAATAAATAATAATATTGTCTTGAGCTTCCCATCAGGCTGCAGTCAGGCAGAGAAGCCTGAGGCTGTCATCTGCCAGTGCTAGTACTTAGTATAGGTAGTGCGGCCGCTCCCACCGTGGCCGGAGCTGGAATCGCCCGCGGCTACTCGACCACTGAAAACATTGCCTCCTTGCTACAACATAAAAGCGGCACGACTGGCCTCTCCATTGATCAGTGAGACCCCTGTTTCCGCTGGCCCAGGATGAGCCTGAGATGATTACATTTATATATCAAATCACGGTTGAATCCTGTGCTCTTGGGTGCAGGTTATCACAGGATGTTCTTGTTTTACTCTTGAACTAGACCTTCGTAGCCCTCGTGCATAAACACACTGAGAGGAGAAAGAATCTCATTGCCTCGCATCTTGCGGCGGCATATCAGTGATCATTGTCGCGGTGTATCACTTTCGCCATGAAACGAAACGTACACAACGTTTGTCATCCGCCTTTCTACATTCATCGGGATCGTCAAAAATCCGAGGGAAACAACTGGTTTTGGACATCTAAGGTCATCTGAAGACCGCTCGTCGCCCATAAAATTCGTCTCGATGGCCAGGAGGCAAGAGCTTTTCATGCCGCACCACCTCTGTCCGACTCTTTCGGCTTCGTATTGTCTTTCTCCGATATTCTGGTCTCCAGTATTTTGGCGTCTGCCGCCTTTTCGTTCAAGGAATTGGAGTCCTTTCCAGGTTCAGCTTGAGCAAGCTTCGCCTTCTCCCGCTCAAATTCTCGATGGATCTGCCACAAAGCGCGCTCGACCTCGTTACTTAACTCGGGGACACCCGTCACCTTGGCAACGAGACCATGGCTGCCTGAAGGAAGGAGGATCTGTTCTGGCGGAGCACTTCCGTCAAGGACCTGAAGCCGCGTCACAAAGGTGAAGTCAGGAGCATCCGGTGCAACCTGTTCGTAGAGTTCCTCAATCTCAGGAGACGAGGTGAGCTTATAAAGCCGATTGTCTAGGATAAAATCCAAATGGTCTGAACCTTTCAATGCTGTTCTACCGTGAGCAACTGCTGATATGGCGCCAACAACCACATACCTCTCCAATGCGACCAACACCTATATGCAGCGTAGAAGAAGGGGATGTTTGGTATTCTGTCCAGTTTCAGTGAGATTTGCTCACACCGCCAAAAGTCCGGTGACTTACACAGGCACAAGAGCGAAAGGTATGGTGAATGGCATGGCGACCATACTGCCGATGAAGCGATTCCAATGCAATTGCTTCCGTTCCCGGGCGAGTCGACCCATGACCTTGGGCACATCATCCTTTCGCATAATATTCCCGGGGTAGAGCACATCGTATTTCTTGCCCGCTGCAATCTCTTCGGCCTGCAACTTCGGATTCGAAGGGGGGAAGCTTTTCAAGCCCCATTCCTGGTAGGGTATCCGTTGTAGTCCCTGGTTCCCATATTTCACCAGCTGTTTCTTCCATCCTTTATCTGCGGCCTCCCAGTCCGACCATATTTGAGCAGCTTTCCGGGTGATTCGATCCGCTATGCTCGCTTTGCCGGTGGTCTTTTGTTCCGCGCGTTGGCAATAGATCAGGGCTTGCCGCGTTGTCAGAGGAAGGAGAAAGATCCGCATAGCAATGACTTGGGCTGCAGGCCCGAATGAATCGACAGAGTGCACTCGTGTGCGGTCAGGACGCCGGACCTTGGACCATGACTGACAGTAAAGACACAGGAGAAATGATTGACTGCTCCAGGAGTGTGGGCGCACTCGAGAAGGGTCCGGAGGTAGGATACCTGGCAATAAATGTTGAACGCGGTACCAGTATCACTGGCAGCAGGTTACTTTGTCAAAGATGCGTCGCGAATTGAAACGTCATAAAGTGGCTGTTGTTCTGTTGGCCAGTAGCCGTTCGTTAAGTGAGGTGCACGCTCTAGGGACGCTTAGCTACAGGCTTCATCTCTAAGATGGCCAGCCGGAAGAAGTGGGTTCGAAGCTTGACACAAATTCAAAAGGTGCCAGTGGGCTAGGGAGGCTTTAGGGGCGAGGGAAGCTCCTAGGCTACGAGCCTCGCGGCATGGTTCACTGATCAACCAGCAGCGACTGGCGGGTGTAGGACCACTACTAAGTAGTAGTTGTGCATGCGCCTGGCGGGATGTAAGCCAGCTCTAGCGGACCCGTTTGTTCTTGCTGCCTTTCGCCTTGTTTACCACTCCACTGCATCGGTTCAAGTTGGTACAGGTTTCTTCCTTCCAATGCCGCCGATATTCGATCTCCCCGACCTTTACAATTGAATGTAGCTGCAAAACCATAGGAGCCATCGTTAGCCCTAGCAGATACAAGCCTCCGATATGATCTCTCCCCGAAACAGCACCTGAGGCACGATCTTGTCCTCGCCGGCTCAGGCGGCCGTGCACATGGCGCAACCAGGCTTTCCGTGGCATTCTCAATCGCGGGATCCTGAGAAAGATCCAGTATTACCAGAAGGGGTAAAAGTTGTTGCGCCGGTGGTAGATGGAACCAAAAAGACCGACCTGGAAAAGTCAGATAAGTGCACGTCCTCGACCGATCACAGTCAGCAAAGGAGCCAAAGTACCGGGCAGGGACAGCATCTTAATGGTTCGACAAAAGACTCCCCAAGTCTCGTTTCGCCCGTTGTGAAATCTGTGTCCGATAGCAGTACATCCAAGCCGAAGAAAACTCCGCTGCCCGTTCGAACTATACCACGTAGGTGCACTGGCTAGACGAGCCATTACAATTCCACTGACACAGCTTTAGCCTGGGTCCAGGATGCGGAAGAAGAAGACCTCGAAGATCCTCAATTTCAGTTCCCGGATGCACCTCATGCGGCGCTCGTTGCGCATCATAATTTCGCCCCGTCGATAGCCCGAAAGCCACTTCTTTCAGGCGAGCACCACCACGACGGAGGGTTTGTCACATCCTCCGGGCACGTTCGTCCAGAGCGCACGTCAAGATGGATATCATTTGCCCGCGCAAGTGCCTACCCACGCGAGACCTCCAACGGTGAGAAGGTGGATCCAGAATATTTGAATAAACACTTTACCGACTATTCACGACCCTGGCTCGACGGGCGTGACGAAGAAGAGGCGGACGAGAACAACAGCAGGTACCGAGCGTTCCGCAAAAAGCGACAGGTCTGGTACAAACGAGCTCAATTTACCATCCTTCGCAATCCATTTATACCACTGGCTTTCCGATTGACGGTATTCTGCTTCGCCCTGATAGCCCTGGCTCTAGGAACTACCATCTACCATGAGACAGGCAAGATCGTGAAATGCATCAAACAGCATCCGCGCAGCGATTCTTGCGTATCTCTTGTCGGCACTGAAGAACAGGACTATTACCGGGATCCTTCTGGGCTGATGGCAGTCATCGTCGACGCCATCGCGCTGGCTTACACCTTATACATTACATACGACGAGTACTTTTCCAAACCATTAGGACTGCGACCGGCTCGAGCCAAAGTGCGCCTCGTTCTATTGGACTTGTTTTTTGTTGTTTTTCAATCGGCAAACCTTGCCTTGAGCTTTGAGTCGTTGACCGTGGATGAGGGGGCCTGCAAAGTCGGCGACGAACCGAGGACATCCAATCGATTCGACAACGTATGCGATCGGGCGCGGGCGCTCAGTGGTGTTTTGCTTGTCTCCCTGGTAGCATGGCTGATGACTTTCTCTGTTAGTGTTTTGAGGTAAGCTAGCCCTTTCGACTAGACGGGGCTATGTACTGACTATTGCAGATTGGTGGAAAGAATTGACACCAAATGAGGCATGTTCCAGTGAGCTTGATGAGCTACAGCGCGCTATGGTCGCCATTACGGCCGTGGCCATCGCACCAGTTCAAGTTCACAGGACCTTGACGGGTGGAGCGCTATCCTTACCCACACCCATTCTATAACTCTACTTGTGCAAACTTGGACCATCATCCCCGTATATGGGATCCCGCTTGAACCAACCCAAGTCCGCAATTGCCTTGACTTTTGATTCTTCTCCCGCACGACCATAGCACATGTCCCAACTCTTACCTGGTGGGTAAGAGCCAACCATCTGGAAACCTCCATAGTCCTCGAGCAAGCGATGTCCAACCCCTGCCGGGACAATGACCACGTCCCCTTTTTGCAGGACTGGCTCTACGCGGCCGTTATTTTGTTCGCCACCGAAACAGCATTTGGCGGACCCGGATGCAATGCTCAGGACTTCATGCGTATTGGAATGAAAATGCGTTTCGCTGTACATGGTGTATCTCCATGCTGGACATACAACGCCGACCGAATTGAGGTGGGACTCGATAGTCGACGCGCTTGGTTTGGTGAAAACAGAGTGATAAATCATGAGAGGTTTTCCTTGTATGGAAGTGTTCGGGATGCCCTTATAGGCTGGTATTTGATGTGTCGACACTCGGAGGGCGCTCAGAGGAGTGATGGACATTTTCGTGCCGGATATCAAGTTGAAAGTCGGAATAGGATCTGAGCAGTGGTCCACGTTCTGTTACAGTGCAGTGGCAATACCAGCCGAGAACGATTCATCTGTAGTTGACTTCCTTGTATCGGTGTTATCCTTTCTCCTCTAGCAATTCTGACTTGGGAATGCGTCCTGACCAAATAACTTTGACTGTTGCCTTCACACTGCCATTCTCCATCTGAATCACTCCGGAGAGGCATAAACATGACGTCAGATCATAGGGATTCACGTTCCGTTCACCGCCTTCGTATACTGCCCGCTCATTGGACGGAGCGGAATGATTGGCAGATTGATCCGAACCGGCAAACATGCCAAGCGTGTTGAGGCATGCGGTGGCGGTCATGCTGCCTCTGAGGCTGCTCACTCATACCAAAGAGACCAGAAACATCCTGTGTATCGGTGACTCTACGAAGTTGGTGTTCAGGTAGAGCAAGAGAGCCAGCTCTCTCCTACAGCCATCCTCCTTTGTCTTCATCATTCCTACCTTCAACAAGAAACCCTGGGTGAGGGTGGTCTTGCGCGAGATTGCGTGACTTTACCCTGATTCCCGTCCTCATTGTCCTTGAGAAGGCCGCAGTTTGGCTACCAACTTCACATCTCTTGGGGTTTGTCTCAGATCGGTCAAAGATCCTTCACTTCATTCTGTTCCCGCGGTGACCTCCTTTATGAGGCGCCAAGGATCTGTCTGATACCGTCGCTGAGGCATCAATCTTGATCAACCTCACGCTCTCTCATCTGACATCTCGCGACCACAACCCCGAGCCCTCTACCAACATGGCGCCTATTCCGACCACGGCCACAACGCCGGCTTTGCGTGCCCGCGACGACCTTGATACGACGTAAATGCGCCGATCTTCGTGTTGCAAAGGCTGTGGACTAACAATCAATAGGTGGACATACTTAGAGAAGAACGTTAACAATGTTATGACAAAGCTACAAGAGGGCTTGGACATGAAGACCTACATGTATTTTTCCTTTTGGGATCTGCGGTAGAATCTCACTGATCATGATATAGGGGTGTCTACACCGCAGTTCACAACTTCTGTACCTCACAGAAGGCAGCCAGTACTCCAGCCTCCTCCAGCGGAATCAACCTTACTCATAGCCATCGCGGTGCACATCTTCTGGGCGAAGAATTATACACCCTTCTTGGTGACTACCTCAAGAAGCACCTTGAGAGTGTCCTTGCCCAGTCCGAAGGCCATACGGATGAAGCCCTCCTCGCATTTTACATCCGGGAATGGAAACGCTACACAGATGCGGCCAAGTACAACAACCACCTTTTTCGATACCTCAACCGTCATTGGGTCAAGCGAGAGATTGACGAGGGAAAAAAGAATGTCTACGATGTCTACACCCTGCATCTGGTCAAATGGAAGGACGTTTTCTTTCGGGCGGTCGAATCCAAGATTATGGACGCCGTGCTTCGGCTCGTCGAGAAACAACGGAATGGCGAAACCATCGATCAGATGCAGATTAAGGCAATCGTCGACTCATTCGTGTCGCTCGGCTTGGACGAGCATGACAGCACCAAGTCCACCCTTGATGTCTACCGTCTTCACTTTGAGCGCCCGTTCATCGCTGCGACCAAAGAGTATTACACCGCCGAATCCAAGCGCTTTGTTGCCGAGAACAGCGTGGTTGAATACATGAAGAAGGCCGAAGCTCGACTGGAGGAGGAAAAGGAACGGGTCGGACTTTATCTCCATCCGGATATCATGAAGAAGCTCATGGACACTTGCAATGAAGCCCTCATCACTGATCATTCTGCCCTCTTGCGCGACGAGTTCCAGGTTCTTCTCGACAACGAACGCACCGAGGATCTTGCCCGTATGTACCGACTCCTTTCCAGAATCAAAGACGGTCTGGATCCGCTCCGCAACCGTTTCGAAGTCCACGTGCGCAAAGCCGGTACTGCTGCTGTCGAGAAGGTGGCCTCCAACGGTGACAATGTGGAACCCAAGGTGTATGTGGATGCTTTGCTTGAGATTCATGGCAAGTATCAACAGTTGGTCAATGTCGCCTTCAATGGTGAATCCGAGTTTGTCCGATCGCTCGACAACGCTTGCCAGGATTTTGTCAACCACAACAAGGTGTGCAAATCGAACTCGACTCGGTCACCCGAACTTCTTGCCAAATACGCCGATCAGCTTCTCAAGAAGGGAGCCAAGGCTGCCGATGAGTCCGAACTCGAAGAGCTTCTCGTGCAGATCATGGTGGTCTTCAAATACATCGAGGACAAGGATGTGTTCCAGAAGTTCTATTCTCGCATGCTGGCCAAGCGACTTGTTCATTCCAGTTCTGTCTCAGACGACGCAGAGACGAGCATGATCAGCAAATTGAAGGAAGCCTGTGGCTACGAATACACCAATAAACTTCAGCGCATGTTCCAGGATGTTCAGATTTCGAAGGATCTCAACACTGCCTACAAAGAATGGCATGAGACGATTCTTGCAGACAGTGACGAAAAGCGTACCGTCGACTGCACTTTCCAGATCTTGGGTACTGGCTTCTGGCCGCTGAATGCTCCGAACACACCTTTTGCACCTCCGGCGGAAATTGGTCGGGCAGTCGAGTCATTCACTCGGTTTTATGATCAGAAACACAACGGCCGCAAGCTTACTTGGCTATGGCAGCTATGCAAGGGTGAAATCCGTGCCAACTACATCAAGACTCAGAAAGTCCCGTACACCTTCCAGGTGTCGACGTGGCAGATGGCTATTCTATTGCTTTTCAACGAGTCCGACAAGCTGGATTATTCCGAGATTAAGGAACTGACCAAGCTGACCGACGAGACGCTTGAAGGAGCTCTCGGTATCTTGGTCAAGGCGCGTGTGTTGTTGCCGACGCCAGAAGACGGAAAGCCAGCACCCGGCACCAGCTACGCACTGAACTACAACTTCAAAAACAAAAAAGTCAAGGTCAATCTGAACATCACGGTCAAATCAGAGCAGAAGGTCGAGTCGGAGGATACCCACAAGACGATTGAGGAGGACCGAAAGCTTTTGCTGCAGGTAAGTCTGATCTGATTTTCATCTTGTTGCGTCTTACTAATTGTTTGTTTCTAGGCCGTTATTGTGCGTATCATGAAAGGTCGAAAGAAGCTCAAGCATGTCCATCTCGTCGAAGAGGTCATCAACCAAGTCCGCAACCGATTCCCACCCAAGATCTCCGATATCAAGAAAAACATCGACGCTCTCATGGAAAAGGACTACATTGAGCGTCTTGACAATGACGAACTGGCATACATTGCTTAGACGGTGTTTTTGTCAGTCCGTCGATATCAGCTCACGACAGCATGGTTTCTGCGGCGCAGCCAGTCGTTTTGTTAGCGTAATTTCGATGTACGGTACACCTTGCTTTTTCATCATCGGCATAAATGGGGGTGGGAATGGAGTTCGTGGAGTCGGTGGAGTTGTGCCGAAGGCTGGCATTGCTGATATTCACACTATCTTTGAACAGAGGTGTCAATCGTGGCTGGGAGGCAGCGGTCTTGCATGTTTCTCCCGCCAGACACCACTGGGGGAGGGTTCGGGTCGCGAAACACGGCATGCTTGCCAACAGACCGTATTTCGCTGACGGCCGTGAGTCGTAAGTGATGCACCAGAAAAGTGGTTGCTAGTGCACATTATCATTAAAGGGCTTGATACGGTGCAGAGGAACCCGGGTGTAACGGGAGGACGAGATCCACGAGAGCTGGACAAATGCTGCACTGAGACAAGCTGGTTTCAAACAGCCACCAAAACGAGAAGCCAGGCCTCTCAAAGGCCATGATTCAAATGTACTGATTAGAGGGCGAGACAGTCGTATTACGAAATGAGAAGTAAAAGCATTACAAGTGCATTTCCATGAAAAGTGCCCTTTCGGGTTGGTGGTGGGGAGAGTTGTACACGGCCACTGGCATTTCTGGAAGATAGGCCGGCAGGAAGGCAAGACAAGGGCCTGACACATGGTGGGCTGCTGTGCCTTCGACGACTTCCTCCTTGTCAAGCGGAGGAAGTGCGGAACGAACAAGCCGTGTACACAAAGCAACAAGTGAGGATGGAATTACAATAAACTTTTACAATCATGGATGTCGTTTCTGCTACTGATATTTGGTGGTGTGGAGCGTCCACCTCATCTTCTCATTAACTTCCTCAGGGCATCTTTGTCCATCTTGATATTGACACAGTAGCCGTCATGATATAATCAGGTCAATAGACAAGGCAAGGCAAGGCAAGACAAGGCAAGGCAAGGCAAGACAAGGCAAGGCAGGTGTTATATGTATTGTCTTATACTAAGCTATCGGTTCTCCTTCTCCTTCTCTTCTCTCGGGTTACTACCTAGTATTCTTTCCAGTGGTAGTACCATCATCATCAGCAGCAGCAGGAGCAGCAGCGCCAACTGTGGGCGCCGCACCTTTGGGTACAGCGACTCCCTCGGCGGCGGCAGCAGCACCAGCACCAGCACCAGGACCACTTTTCCTCTGCTGCTGCTGCTGCTGTTGAGCAACAGCAACCCGTTCCTTGGCCCACGAACCCCAACTACTCACCCACGCACCGGCCTTAGCTGCATTTTCGCGCGCGGCCGCTTGGATCTGAGAGGCTGTGAGTGTTGCAGCAGGACTTCCTGCGGCTGCTGGTGCCGTAGTAGGATCACCAGGACCTTCGGACGACGGTCTCTGCCTCTGTTTCTCCTCCCTTTCTCGCTGCCACTGCATCTGCCACTGCGATGTTGTTCGGGCGGCTCGGTCGCGGAGAGAAGATGCCCATCCGCCTGGACCTCCACTGGCACCGACACCTCCACTGGTAGTTGAGAAGGTTGGAGTTGTTGGAGTTGTTGGAGTTGTTGGACCTGGACCTTCTCCTTCACCAGACGAGTCTTTTCGTTCAAATGATTCTCGCCCTTGCTGTAGAGATGATCTCGGCGTTGTCGCTGCTCCTTCATCCCCCTGTTGTGAGTGTGTTTTTCCACGACTACCACTCCGACTGCTCCGATCCGTTCTATTCTGTCTCTGCCGTTCAACCTCGGCCCAAAACCTCGCCACACCAGCCCCGACGCGCTCCCGACCCACAGCCAGTGTCTTTCCCAGCTGTTCACGACCTTCACGCACACGTTCATCAAGATGTAATTCTGTTATAGTCTGCTGAAGTCGTCTTTGGACATCTTCGACACTCAACCCCCCGGCCGTGGGGTGGCGGGGCTCGACAATGTCGAAAATGCGATTGTTGCGCGTGAGCCGGTCGAAGAGGGCGAAATTGTGTGTTGTCCGCCAGGCTGCCAGGAAATCAGGGTTGAAGTCGGCTGTAATATCATTGTAGATGTCTTGTTCGGCTGCTGCTGCGTTAGTAGTCGCCGCGGTGCCACCAGTGACGGTGCTGGTGCTGGTGCCGGTGCCACGAGTGCCACCAGTATTAGAAGTACCAGTGGTTTCTTCATGATAAACCTGATACGCGGCACTAGACAACAAGCTCAAAATATATTCTTCAAACTGCAGGCGGATCGCATCTTCGGACCCCGCATAGCCCAAGTTCTTCGGTTGCGAAGGGTTCTCCGGGTCCCAGGTGTCGAGGACAGTTTGGGTCAAATGGTCGATCCAGCGGCGGTCGGCGGCCGTGAGGGCCAATGCGCTTCGTAATGATGGCGAAGAAATTGTGATGCTGTTGGATTCGTCGAGATTGACTAGAATGTCGCTGTATCGCTCTTTGTGTTGTAAGAGTAAACTGTTGGTTGAGCCGACCACGTAGGATTTTGTATCGTAGTCGGCGAGGATGTCGAGTTGTTGAAGGGGTGTGTAGGGGCCGAAGAAGGAGCCCTATTCGCCGAAAAGGAAACCTGTTAGATTTGATGTTCTTGGTTGATACTTGACTGACAGAAGGGAGGGGAGTTGGAGTTGCCTGAATGTTCTTCCTTGTGCTACTAAGGTGTCCTTTACTTACCCGACCGAAAATCTGTAGAGGTAGGCCCACGTATGCCAGTACTAGATTACCAACTTCGTCAGAACCAGAGCTTCAAAGATGGTGCAAGCACGAGGAGACACCAAGGGGTAGAGGTGGACCAAGAGGACAAAACAACAAATAATGCATAAGACCCGGCGTACATGAATTCCTCTCACTCGTCTTCAAAGCACTCGCCCTCGTCACCGTCTGGGCATACGAATCAAGACTCGGGTCAGCCGCATCCTGCAGGTTTCGCACCAGCCCTGGGATCAACGAGATCAAGGCGAATTGCATCATGCAGAGTCTTTCGCATTTCGATCCGTAGAATAACATCTGTAGACTGGTCAGACACTCACAAAAACCAAGCAACCAACGGTCAACGGTCCTAATGGGATGGACAGAAATCACCTACCTTTCGCTGCAGCAGGAGACATTTCACCAGAGATAAAGTATGATGTCGGAATTCGTGGATCAATTCTCGTAGAGACAGGCCTGAGGAGACGTTGTCCGTTAGTCGCAGAAACACCGTCATATCACATTGTAATGCAAATCTGATTGCATGCACGGACAGGACGGGAGGTGCAGTACCAAAATAGTGATCTTTGCCTTCCTCATGCACCGCCGGCGACCTAGCGAGGCTTTCTTGGAACTCCTGTACTACACAGTCAGCTCGCCGTAATCCTAGTAGCCACACCAACATTCACGGGGAATTTAAACCGACCTTTAGGATCGTTGTATCTGAAAAGTCCCTAGACGAGCCAAAGGAGGTAATGTCAGTGCTGTTCACGACCAACCCAACTCAACCCACTCGTAAGAACACCAACATATCAACCCGAAACCAAAAGACAACAAAAAACCAAACATCATTCATGGGTACTCACTCCTGAGCAAACCAAGCCGCCGTAACAGCCCCCAACCTCTCTCTCAGCTCTCCCATCCCCCTCGCAGTCGGCACGATGACCACCACGGCCTTTTGCACCGTCGAGCGCGTGACATCAGTCGATCGCCTCTTGAGTTTCTCAGCCCGGATCTGTCGCGTACACGCGATGCCGAATAGAGTAGTTTTTTTTGAGTTCGAGGTCGAAGTTGAATGATCCTCGCTATCTCCGTCCACATCCAACAAAGTAAAATACGAAAACTCCTCCACCATGGCATGCGCTCCGTCCGAAAGAGCCATGAACGGCAACAAAGACCAATCATTCCGCCGGGCCAGTTCGGCACCAGCTGGATCGACCCAGAATTCGACCTCGGGACCTCTATTCCTCACCAAAACAAAGTGATATCAAGTTAGCCATGAACGAAGCAAAGAGTCTAGCGCTCGGTATATATGGACAGGGAGACACTGCATTGGGCGGCTCCATTCTATCATCCCCCTTCTTCTCCGGGACAAAATTGTAACAGAATGAACAGTACACATACCTGGCATGGTGGAAATCGACCACGGCAACTTGAGGGGCGATGGTTGTCATGGTCGTCGTCATTTTGTATGGCTCAAAGGGGAATACAACCACTCGGCTTGTCAATAGATACCTGACTACTACCGTACTATTTCGCCGCCAGTGGGCTCACTGTCCTCTCTAGCATCCTGTAACAACCCGGGAGATCGTGTTATTGATTGGATCGAGGACTCGCGTGGACTGCCGGCGCGAGCATCGGGTTCTTTAGTAACCGGAGTAGTATTTCTTTGCCATTAGATATATCGAAGAGAACCCGCCGCCGTGGACAATGGATCGCCGGATGGTCTGACAATCCAAGCATCAAGTTCAAGTTCCGACAAGGCGATGCGGTCAAAAAGGGTTGACAGGACTCGAATGATTATTGGCTGGCCTTGCGCGTTCCTATTGGCTGACTTGCTGGCTGGCTGCCTCCAAGCATCTCTACTCTCTACTCATACTTCGTGTTTGTGTTTATCGTCCACTTCAACCACGTACCATGCCGAGTCGTATAGACCATCATCCCTTCTCTGTACTTCGGCAAGTCCCCCATGCGTCTACTATGCCAAGATATACCGAGCTACATAGGAACAGGACCATTTTTGATACAATCTTCTGTTATAACTGTATACGTCTAAGCTTTGTCGTGAGGCAGCCGTCTCTGTCTGTCTGTCTGGTTGTTGTCTAGGGATGCTCGACATCACCTCTTGCTCACACACCCTTCGTGCCCTCTTACCGCACTTCGTTGTTAAAAAACTCTTTGATAAGGTCTTTGGGCAGCATAGCCAAGCGAGCCTTGGTCGTCATAGACACACATTAACGTAAATCCGGATACCGTACCCTTACGGCGCCCGTCATGCTGCTCCTGTCTAGTTGTCCAGACCAGTTCGTGCCCTGACTTCGGCTTCATCCTTGACCTGAAGAGGCTCAATGTTCCAGATGCTGTCGGCATACTCGTTGATGCATCGATCTAGACATCAGATTAGCAATCAAGTCAGCCTACATGTTTGGGAAGAAAACATACCAGAAGTAAAGAAGCCCATTCTAGCCACGCTCAGGATCGACTTGCTCAACCATTCATCTTGGTTTCGGTAAGCCTCGTCGATAAGTTGTTGGGTCTGGCAGTAGCTGTGGAAGTCGTCGCTGACTGGAAATCAAACAGTTAGTAAGCTGGTCCACGACGACTAGATCCCAGTCTTACCAAGATAATAATCGCCATGTTCGGCAATGGCGCCAATCAAGGCGCCGAAAGCACTTTCATCGCCAAAAGTGCCGGCCTTGATGCAATCAAACACCTTGACCAGCTCAGGGTCGACCTGGTAGTTACCGTAGAACTGATATAAAAGTCAGCAGCAATCCTCCCACTTTCATATCCCGGCGAACTTACATGGTTGTGTCGGAGATCTTCAACGTCTTCAGCCAGGTTTCCGAACAAGAAGACGTTCTGCTCGCCGATTTCACGCGTAATCTCAATCTGTATTCCATTAGCACACATGTCAATTCCCTGCTGAGACAATCCACTCACATTGGCACCATCAAGCGTGCCGATGATCAAACCACCGTTCAGCACAAACTTCATGTTACTCGTACCCGAGGCCTCAGTGCCGGCAGTGGAAATATGTTCGCTGATATCCGAAGCCGGAATGATGATTTCGGCCTTGCTGACATTGTAGTCCTCGATGAAAATGACCTTGAGCAAATCCCCAACCTCGGGATCGTTGTTGACAACTTCTCCGACCTTGTTGATCAGATGGATAATGGTCTTGGCCATCCAGTAGCCCGGTGCGGCTTTGCCACCGAAAATGGAAACTCTCGGCAACAACTTCTTGCGTTCCTCGGCTGTCATGGCCTTGATGGCCAGGTAGCGGTGGATGACACCAAAGATGTTGAGCTGCTGTCGTTTGTATTCGTGGATACGCTTGACCTGGACATCAAACAGAGACTTGGGGTTGACGCTGACGCCAGTCGTCTTGAGGATGTGTTGCGCAAGTCGGACCTTGTTGGCATATTTGATCTCGGCCCACTCTTTCTTGAAGTCTTTGTCGTCGACAAACGGCTCAAGCTTGTTCAGAAGAGTCAGGTCCTTCAAGAACTCATAGCTGCCGAGCTTCGACGCGATCAGCTCCGAGAGACGGGGGTTGGCTTGATGCAGCCATCTTCGGGGAGTGATACCGTTGGTCACATTGGTGAACTTGTCTGGACCATAGATCTTGACAAAGTCCTTGAAGATCGTGGTCTTGATCAGATCGGAATGCAGCTCGGCCACACCATTGACCTTGTGAGATCCCACAATGGCCAAGTATGCCATGCGAACCATTTTCGGCTGCGACTCCTCAATGATCGAGACTCTGGCCAGCAACTCGCGGTCCTTGGGGAAGCGACGCTCGACGCTTTGAAGGAAGAATAGGTTGATGTCGTAGATGATCTGTTTGATAGTAACTCGCATGTTAGTAAATATTCGGCATGATCGACCCGGTCGATTAGAAGAGAGAGGGTAGTCGCGTCCTCTCGACGACGCAGCTACTCAAGGAACCCAAACAAGAAAAGGAAATCACTACTTACACTAAGATGACGGGGGAGGAGGTTTTGAAGCAACGGCACCGACCATTTCTCCAAAGCTTCGGGCAGAACCGTGTGGTTGGTGTAGCCAAAGGTCTTGGTGACAATGTCCCATGCCACGTCCCATTCCAGGCCCTCTTTGTCGACCAGAATTCGTTGCAGCTCGACGATGGCAAGAGTTGGGTGAGTATCGTTCAACTGAATGGCGACTTGATCGGGGAACTCAGACCATTTGCGTTGAGTCTTCTTGAATCGACGCACTATGTCGTGGAGAGAAGCAGCACACCAGAAATACTGCTGCTTCAGACGCAGTTCCTTGCCTCGCTCGAGGTTGTCGTTGGGGTACAGCACTGCCGAGATGGTCTCAGCACGCTGTTGGTCAGCCACGGCGCTTTCGTAGTCGCCCGAGTTGAACTTGGAGAAGTCAAATTCACCACTGGAAGCCTTGCTAGACCAGAGACGCAGGTTGTTGACGGTCGATGTACCATAACCAGGGATCGGAACATCATAGGCCACCGCCTTGACAATCTCGCCGTCCTGCCAGGCCACCACCTGCTTGCCCTCGTCATTGGTGTATTTGTTGACCCAACCATAAAACTGGACGTCAACGGTGACATCGTGACGAGCGAACTCCCAGGGGTTGAAGTCCAACCAATAATCCGGAATTTCAACCTGGTATCCGTTCTCAATCTCTTGCTTGAAGATACCGTATCTGTATCGGAGACCGTAGCCCCAGGCGGGGTAGTTCAACGAAGCCAAACTGTCAAGGAAGCATGCCGCCAATCGACCGAGACCGCCGTTCCCCAGGGCAGCATCATGCTCTTGGTTGATAACGTCCTCAATGCGGAAACCCAGCTCTTCGAGACCCTCTGTTGCTGTTGTCAGTACATCGACCTTCTAATCTTGGGGTGTACACACCTTTGGCCACATTCTTCAGACCGACATTGAGCATTGCATTGTCCAAGGTTCGGCCCATCAAGAATTCCAGAGACAAGTCTGCAGTCTTGTCAGCTTCCCAAGTCGTTCCGTCTTATTCGCAATGCACATACAGTAAATTCTCTTCTGGTCTGCAAAGGTTTGTCTCTGTTGGGTCTTGTTCCAATCGATGATCAGGCGGTCTCGGAAAGCCAATGCGGTTCCGGAATATGCGGCACTATTGCACAATGAGTATACTGCACCAGTCAAACCTGGGCCGACCTACAGCTCATCGCAATTGTACAAGGATCTTGCCAACGTCGTCTCGACGTGCCGGACACATTCGGCCTGTTATTGAACGGTCAACCACATGTATGCTAAATTCCTAGCTTGTTGTGAGCACGCACCTCGAATTCATCTTTTGTCTTGAAGCCCTGGGGAGACTATTCAATCGTGTCAGAATGTTGTGGTCGTCAGGGTTCAGGGTTGCATACGTGTTTTCTCCATCTGTTGGATACTGTCAGTTCATGCTCGGAATTCCCGCTTCAACAGCAACAACAACGACTTACGCTTCTCGCATGTGCTCCGGAATGCTGGACTCGACGGCCTTGATGTCCTGCGCGGCAAATCCGGTGGCTGTCCGCTTGTGCTTGGGCCGGGAGAAGCCAGGACCGACTGGACCTTGCAGGGTCGATATGGGTGCCCCGGTAGAGAGCTTGCGCTCCCTCGGAGCGGATGTGGGGGTTCCAGCAGACATTGTGGTTACGATGCCACTTGAGGAACTGCAACAGACAAAAACAATAGTAAGAATGAAGGGAGGGACGGCGAGAGAGAGGAAAAGAGGGTTGGAGGGGAAGAGAGTAGGCGGTCAAGGAAACACTATAGGCGGTGCGATCGCCGTCGTAGTAGGGTATCAATTGAGATATCGGTCAAGGCGGAAGTAGTGAACAGCTGGAGCTTTGTTGAGCTCTGCCAGTAAGTGGAATGCAGCGCCCGGGAGCGGGAGCGAGAGAGCATGACATGATACTGGCATGACATGTGTCGATTGACCCCCAGCAGCCCACTTGCACACTTTCCGCAGTCGTTGCCAGCCAGTAGTTCGGTTCACGGTGGCATGCTGGTTCCATCATTCAGCACGTCTTTGCACGCTATCACAACGCAAAAAGGCATTTGCACAAGTATTTACGAGCAGCGGGCCGCTTACAGACTATCATTCTTACAAGCATTGTTGCTATTGTGCAACGAAGGCTCGCTGGAAATGCTACTTGGACAGTACCAGTAACTCGAGCCCTCCGAGATGTACTGTGACCTCGGTGTCCTCCTCCTCTTCAATCTCTGTTGCTAGAGTTTTCACCACCACAGCCGTGAACACGAGCTCTAGACCGTGAAGACAGAGCGGCTGCTAGCATTGGACTGCAGTATAGTGTGTGTTTGTTGCAGATCCGGCAACCATTGCTTCGTGCTCCCTGCTCCGCCAGGCCCAATAATGCCCCGCCTTTCCAAGACCTGCGTTTCCCAGAACCCAACACAAGGCACCTTCGAATTCGGATACAAGAGGAAGCGGACACAGGAACAGGAGCACCGCAGTCATGGATGTAGACAACCGAACGCAGATCTGCTGTTCGAGACGAGCATTCGGAACGCATGATGCCTGTCAAGATGGGAAACGCTACAGTGCGAAAGGGTGGGCAGCAAACCCAGAAAATGGCGGGGTAGAGGAAACAGAGGACAGCAGGTGAAAGCCAGGGCCACTACTGGAGGACACTGGCACATGCAATGATGGAGCGAAGGGTGGTAGAGGGGCGCCATCAACAATGCGTGTGCAGGCTCAGGCTCATCAGACTCGTTGGTTGCTCGGTAGCAGCTGGGGAGATGCAGAAGCATCTTAAAATAATGGATCCCTGCCCCGGTGGCTCTTGTAGCCCGGCCTCCTTATTTATTAGCCTCTGCTATCGTGGCAGAGAGGGACTGTACCTAGCATCCATACCTGTTGTAGGTACCTATTGCTCCTCCTACTACTCCGCCCCTCCCGCCTAAGGTGCCTCCTAACATTATTGTTGCACAATATCCAAAGTGTGCGACTACTAGTAGATAATTATGTCCAAATCTACCGGGGCCAACGTGGTCGGCTCCAGAAGCCATACAAACACCACGCAGTTGTTGCACGTTGATAGTCCACTGGCGTTAGTAGTGATAGTCGCCCTTCGGTTCCTGTTGTCTCCATTATTCTGTCCCGCCCATTCACTCTAGACCAAGTTTTGTGCCTCCAGACCACCATTGCCAAAAACACACCGCCAATTTCACCGGCACCGGCCACTACCTATCTACCTATGGTACCTTCAATTTCTATGCAGCGACCAAAGGGGGCCACCCAGGAATGCGGATTGAGTGTCGACACCGTGATACGAATCATCTCACATGCAATCCACACTCCCTCTGATTTCAAGTGGTGCAGTGTTTGTAGCGGCATGGTGAATACCATCCATAATCAAAGTAATATGCTATTATGAGTACACGGCGATGCTTTGCTCGCTTAGATGTTGTGTCTGTGCCCTCCCATCCATCCTCCATATGCCTCTCGTACTCGACGGGCCGACGCAAGCCGGCCTACTGGCCTGGTGGCCTCCAGTAATCCAGAGAACAATTCAAACAACAGTCGCCCGGGAGAATTGGTCTTCCAATGACAGGCCTCCGACGAGTCGATCCTGTATACTCCTTAACCAACCAAGCCTGTAACAGAAAGAGCCCCCCGATATTCCGTCCGCATCATGCCATAATTCAAGGATATCCTTCGTCACTGTAGTCCCCCTTTCTTGATCCAGCAACACGAAAAGGCGACTTAAAGGGTGAAAAACTTTTGCGGCAACGACGAACCTCAGATAACCTGGCGACAAAACGTGCTGAACGCCGCTGTCGAACGCGAAAGTCAACATAGGTAAGAATTCCTCCCAAATCCACCATGGACGCCCGTCATCGCATGCCAACGCTAGACGCCCGAAAAATGCAGAGCACAAGAGAAATGAATGACTTGTCGTGGCTCTCATAAAATCCCCGAATCCTTCAGAGCATTTTGAAGGATGGTTTCTTTGACCGCGGCAAAGACCAACCGAATATTCGTCGTGTCTGTCGCCTGAGTAAGACTGCGAGCACGTCAGTAAATGCCAGGCCACCAAACACGACACACAGAACACGTACTGAGGATAAAGGTTCAGCTGTGCGCGGTTGACTTGGTTGAACCGCCAAAGCAGATATTTGGCGGCCCTGTTGACATCATTGCCGCCAGAGTAATCAGGGAAATAATTTCCCAACGGCGACCGGCCCAGCTTCTCTTTGAACAAGTCCACCTTGTTGAGGAAGAGAATAATACTTGTCCTCATGAACCATCTGGAGTTCACCACCGAGTCGAAAAGTACCAGGCTTTCCATCATTCGATTCTACCAACCAGTTAACGGGACACTTTCTCAGGCTTCAGGCAGACATATCGTACCTGATTTGACTCTTCCAACAAGACTTGGTCATACTCGCTCAGAGCTACGCAAAAGATGATGGATGTCACGTTCTCGAAACAATGAATCCATTTTTTTCGTTCACTCCGTTGGCCGCCCACGTCGAACATACTGCCCGCTTGTTAGCGATCCACTCTGTGTTGGCATTCCGTCGGTTACTAACTGTATGCTTAATTGGCCCATGGTGAACCTCGTTTCGTAGATGCCGGTAGTCTTTGTACGTGCGCGTAATACATCCGCCTCATTCGGTATGTAGTCAGGGGCAGCGATGCGCCTGACTTCTTCGAAAAAGCTGACATGTGTTAGCGCAAAGGACTGGTGTGTGTAGGACAGCATAGAAATCATACTATGGCGCCGAATCCATCAGGTAGAATTCACTTTGGCGTTCCATTGTCTTCGAAGCTGATTCATCCTTCCAAATGGCTTCGACTGCGTCGGCCACCTTCGGGTCCAGGGGTTTGTCCGGATCCGGGTCCACATTATATTCCATGATGAATTCGACATAATCCTTCACCGTTGGGTCTTCTGGTTCAATTTCGAATTGCTGCATGCCGCCTATGAGGGCCTTCATACAGTCAATCAAGTTCTTGTAGATTGTAAGACGATATAGAGCCCTCTCTTCTTGCGTGTAGCCATTTTGATGGATGATCTTCATCTGCTTCACGATTGTCGACTTCCCACTCTCTCCGGATCCTGCAATCATCAAATCAGTTCTGGGGCGCGTGCAGCCACTGACGTTACACCTACCGAGCAACAAGATCTTGCATTCTCGTCGTAATCTCCGCGAGTCTTCCTCGAGTTTCTTGTCTATGGCCTGGCTCCTCTTCTTCTGCTCGGAGTCCTCGGCCGACGACTCTTTACTTCCACAAGCACCCATAGCGGAGGACTGATGCTAGCTGTAAGGCAGCAACGGCGCTGCAGATGCAGCGCAAAGTGCGGCTGCAGCTGCAAAGGAAGCTGCACGGATATCCTCCTGCGATGCGCAGCCCCGAGGTCTAGGAGGTCGAACAATGCGGCTAGGAAGGGATGGAAAATATAGCGCAGCGTCCTGTGAGGGATTCGGATGATCTGGGGAAGCCTTTTCTTGGATAATGGCGGATGTAGACCGCTGGCTCACATAGAAGTCGACGGTCAACGGGCAACGGTCAACGGCCGAACGCCAGGATGCAGTGGAGCTAGGTCGGGCGCGGAGGGTCGAGAGCCGCTGCGAGCTGCTGGATCAAGGCGGTGATGGCGGAAGAGGTTGAAAGCGAGAGACGTATATAGCTGATAGTACTGCGGTGTCGGGCGCGTAATGTTAGTAGATGACGGAGACACAGACAAGCAGGCACGACGAGTCGAGTTGTTGCAGAGTTGCTTTACCTTAGTTGGGTAGTCGATGATAGTCGTAGCTGACCTCGACAGACGATCGTGGAGTGGCAGTTAGTGGGTGGAGCAGAGTAGCCGAGAAGCGTGAATGCAGCGCTGGGAGGCACCGTGCAGAGTGCTACTAGTAGTAGCCCTGGTACCTATAGTGGTAGTGCTTGCTCCCCATGCCTGCTGGTCAGTCAAATAGCTCGTCCTTACCCTGTCAATACGCGTCCTCGAGCCCTTGAAATGTGCGGCTTTGCTCGTTTCAATCCACGTTATTACTGCTCGCAAACCCTTGGCGCCCTAAGGCACCAACCCAGGTCAACTGCCTACCTAACCTGCCTACCTTGATCTAGGCGTTCAATTGTCCCACGGTCCAGAGACGCTTTGATTCCTACACAAGGATCATACAAACATGTCTCGGTCACTACAAAAACCGGGACCGCGAGGTAAGCGTGGCGGTGTTGCTGATAGGCACCCAGTTCAGCCTCATCGCTCGACAAAATAGCCCGCCGACATACAGCACGCAGCAACAGGAGATTTGTCACTGCAGGTCAGCAAGCGTCTTGATACTGGGATCGTTGCTTCACAGTTGATTTTGACGAACGTAAATATAGAGCAATATAAGATATATACGGCCATAGTTGGTCTGACAAGCAATGGATCCATCCAGGCGAGGACCGTTCACCTCAAGTTCTTGTATATAAAGTCTAGGCCAACACAAGATTGTGCCGTTAGTCGACATGCGTTTGTGTCCGGCTCTCCCCGCAAGAACGCGTCTATCATCGTCTCTTGTTTCGGAATCTCTGAGCTGATTGTCTCACCTTGCAATCTTGCCAGATGTCAGGGGACATTCTGAACTTGTGAACAGTGCTTTTTGTCCCTGCAGAATAAGATATGGGTGGACAGTAGCTGTGTTCAAGAGAACAGCAAGGCCAGATGGACCAGTAGGCTGTGCCGCGGGACATTCTTTCCGATATGCCGTATAGAGTCGGACGTGGTATCTGAGGCGGTGTATGGAGAGGTATCTCCGCAGAAACACACCTGGTCGGCAAGGCTGTTTCGCTGCATCCTAGGCCTACAATCCTACTAGTATCGGTGACCTCGTAGCTGGAGACTTCAATAAATCGATTCGGTCAAGATATTGTTGCTCTGACCGTTGTTATCCGTTGTGATCTCACCCTGCGAAGATATGATGCCACCAATTGACCCCGACAAGTCTTTGTCATCAAGACGATTACTAGCAGCGGCGGCGATTCCAACTTTGCCATAAGCCTGCACATTTTTTATTGTCGGGACCATCCTCAGGCATGCTCAAAATTGGGCAGCTTCCAGACATCTCCCCGAGGGTAGCCGGGTACCGCTAGTGATAAGCACTACCGCTACCTCTAGTACTAGTACGCTGTAGTAGTACGGTGTGGGCGAGTCTTGTGTGTAGGTACCTCGGCCACGGTGAGGTCATCTTTTGGACTTTCGAGCCATCAACAGAAGGATACGTATTCTGCAGGAATCAGAGAAAGCCTGTGATTCAGGAAAGTATGTTGGTACTGAAGCTGCAGAACCCAGATTGTATATGTACCGCCTAGCTTGCATACCTGGGTACAATTTTTAATGCCTCTCCTCATTGATTGCTGCCAGGACTGGTGCTTGGAGACTCGGAAGACAACTCCGGCCCATCGTGAAGTTGTACAATTATCAGGCGCGGCCCTGCGCATGATGAGGCCGAAAACATCGAAAAACGGAGCTCGATGGACGGGGCGGTTACGGGGCCCTGGAGGCTCTGGGCAAAAGAAGCCCCAGTGTGGCTTTCGCCTTCAGCGGTAACCAGTAACTAATAATGCTGCACTGCAGTGACTTTGACCACCCCCGATCACCCTACGATTGAAGTCCCATCAGCGCATCTGTGGCGGAACAACGGTAAAAGTGCATGCTGATCGAGGGGCAAACAGTGGCACTGTACTACTGCCAGTGCCGCCCGGTGTCGATGCTCGCTCCCCAAGCAGCGCTCGCTACTTTGTTCCGTGATCACAGCATCCGCCTTCGCGATCGTACTTCTGGGGCCCGGGAGCAACGTGTGCTAGATCAAACCAGTTTGGCCAAACGTGAATCTCCATCTTAGTAACCAAGGAACAGGGAAAGGTACATTGCAGTATCCCTGCCCCACGCCGACGGCTGAGGGAAAACCTGTTAACAAAATCTATTCCCATCTGCTACTACACTGGGCAGTACCTCAAAGTCAATCCCTCCAGCTCCTGATACTCCTAATCGCTACCCCTGCCCACCGACCGGAAAACTTGACCGCGCCCACTCGACAAGTTTGCGCCTCTGCCTCTGCTGTCGACCTGTCACCTCTCTTACGTTGCCACGATTCAGGACACCTGAAACGGCCTCTGCACGACCAACTCTGCTCCCGTCGTCTCTTTGGGGCCATCTTTCCATCCTTCCCTGACCAGCGTCCATCATTTATCGACTCGGCCGACTCCACGTTGCCTGTCTTTCGACCTGCCCCTTCCTGCGATATCACATCGCTCAGCTGCGCCGCGTAACTCAGTGTCCCAGAATCCAATTGTTTCTTCATCAAGATGGCAGAGTTCGTTCGAGCCCAGATCTTTGGGACGACCTTTGAAATCACCAGCAGGTATGCGCATACACTACTTGAAAAAAAAAAAGAGCTGGGACTGATTTTGAACAAGGTACACCGACCTGCAACCTGTAGGCATGGGAGCGTTTGGGCTGGTCTGGTAAGGAATGGACCTCGAAAGGGGTATATAGTCGCTGACAAGGCGTCCAGCTCTGCAAAGGATCAACTCACGGGTCAATCCGTTGCCGTCAAGAAAATCATGAAGCCATTCTCTACACCTGTCCTTGCGAAGCGCACCTACCGAGAACTGAAGCTCCTGAAGCATCTTCGACATGAAAACGTGAGCCACTATGGGAACAGTGTTATGATAATAGACTGACTGTCCGGTTCAGGTCATCTCGCTCAGCGACATCTTTATTTCCCCCTTGGAAGACATGTGCGCACTCCTGTGGCCTCGACCACTAGACTCTGTTACTAACATTGAGATAGTTACTTTGTCACCGAGCTGTTGGGAACAGATCTCCACCGCCTTCTGACCTCCAGACCATTGGAGAAGCAGTTCATCCAATACTTCCTCTACCAGATTCTGGTTTGTCTCAAACTACCTTTGACCGCTGGATTGCCGCTAACTGTTGCGTGCAGAGAGGATTAAAATACGTTCACTCAGCCGGCGTGGTCCATCGAGATCTGAAACCTAGCAATATTCTGGTCAACGAGAACTGCGATCTGAAAATCTGCGATTTTGGTCTCGCTCGAATTCAGGACCCTCAGATGACCGGTTACGTCTCCACACGGTACTATCGAGCCCCGGAAATCATGCTCACGTGGCAAAAATACGACGTGGAGGTGGACATCTGGAGTGCCGGTTGTATCTTTGCCGAGATGTTGGAAGGAAAGCCACTGTTTCCCGGCAAGGATCACGTCAATCAGTTCTCAATCATCACCGAATTACTGGGAACACCGCCCCAAGACGTGATCGAGACAATCTGCAGTGAGAATACTCTGAGATTTGTTCAATCTCTCCCCAAACGGGAACGACAACCACTGAGCTCCAAATTCAAGAATGCCGACCCTGCCGCGATTGATCTGCTGGAGAAGATGCTGGTCTTTGATCCACGAAAGCGAGTGTCTGCTGCTGAAGGATTGGAGCACGAATACCTCGCCCCATACCATGATCCAACCGACGAGCCGGTAGCCGAAGAAAAGTTCGATTGGTCTTTCAACGATGCCGATTTGCCGGTCGACACCTGGAAGATCATGATGTACTCGGAAATTCTTGACTACCACAACATCGACAACCAGGACAATGATTTGGAGAGCAAAGCATTATCGGTCGAAGAAGCTCAAGCTATCAATGGTCAAGCTGTTCAATAGGTATCCTGACGATGCTCGACAATTGGCTCCACTTCCATTGGACGATCGCAGGGGAGGCATCTGGTGTGCTTCTGGCTTTCAAACCATGCCACTGGTAGAAAAACTACGAGATGCATCGGTTCTTGCAAAATCCATGCTTCGTGGCTTTTCGCCAAGGGAGATCCGTTCTCCCGCGTCTCTGAGTAAGCTGGGGTTGGGAGAAACTTATTGATATCCCATCGACTGCCGGAAAGTGACACGGAGTCTATTCCATGAAGACATACCCATTTTTGGCTATCGAGCATTTTACAAATGAGCAACCAACATGATTGATATTTCTTATGATTGACGCATGGCGAGGGCACGATGAATGGTATACGCTAAGCGGCGACGAAAGGGACTCTGGGCAGTTGGTGGCTTGGAGTGTAGACTACGAAGCCTCCAGGCGATATAGAATTCAATTGCCTTTCGAACTGAACAAGAGCACAGCCCACGCACTGTCGCCCTCAAAACGAGCTTGCAAGCCGATGCCTCGAAATATCCCAAAATAGGCGAGTCTTGCCAGGGATTGCGTCGCCGAGTAGCCGCAAGCCCTGTGTAGAGAAAGGATTGAAGCGGTCCGTATCGGAGACAGAGTTCATGGCTCAAGCTGTATATTTAAAACAGAGCACTATGTTAAGATAAAAATCGAAATATGGTGCTGAACTACTAGTAGGTCTTGCTGTAGTTATTCCATACGGGAAACAGGCGCAGGCAGTAGAAATCTTAGCGAACTTGATGGGTCGAGCCTCGTATTCGCCTCGTGTTTGGTGATCTGTATTTCAATGTCCTTCAAGAAAAAGTGCCCAATTCAACATGGGCGGCATCCTATTCCCGTCATCAAGGTTGTTGATTACTGGGACAAATCAAAGGATAAAGTATCACTGTGCTGGAGACCCAAAAATTAGTATACCAATTTCTATCCTCGTACGACCGATGAAGCAGAGTGTCCTTCCTACGAGGAAATGAGTGCAGAACTGGTTGAAGGGAACGGATGCTGAAGTCGTCACAGACCTACTTACATTCATGAAAAAGAGTATTTCACGTTGCAAACAAGTCCCTGCCTGGACAAGCCTCCTTGTCTGGTTTCCACGCATCGCCAACAATTATTATTGAAAAGGCCTTCCTGCCGCATGATTATGCCAGATCCCAGCACTTCCGCTCGTCCAGCAAAAGGAAAATGGAGAGTATTTTGCAAAAGTCCTCGCTGATCTATATTGGATCAAAATCGAGGCCTACCACTTTATTCAGCAGCGCACTATGCCGGGCTCTGGTGCTCGTCTTGTTGGCAAAGCCGCCAATCAGGGACGATCTTGTGTGATGTGAAGCGAACCGTACTGACCGTAACCTTGTTAACTGTAACAAGGGGGATACGGTAAGATGGATTGGGAGGGGATAAGCAACCCTGGGTGTCGGTGAATGCGGATAAATAATACTGTGAAGATGCATGGGAGGAAATCGATGGCATCCACACAATGCAAGCATTCCTTCCACAGGCCTGTGCCTCGGCTTGAAGGCGTGTCCATCAACAATAGTGGTCTGGTCCACTCCCCCAGCCTTGACCCGCAAGTCGACCTGATGTGGGCGGCTGAGCCATGCATCCCCAGGCTTCAGATAGAGGGGGCATCATTTGCGACCTTCCCCTTCTACACTCCTACGATACTATATCACTACAACCGCCCTAGGACAATTGCCGAATCCTGGACACAGTTGCTGACCGCTGACAGCAGCTGGTTTGACCGATTGCTCTCGACATATATACCAGTGAGCCGCTGGTATCTGCTCACGGTTACTACGTCGCCCTCAAAACGTGCGATAACCTTGTCCTCACTTTGCGACTTCATCGGGTTTCCCATTCAGCGGCATCAGAATGACCACTCCTCCTACTCCCGGCCAAGCGGCATCGACCAGCATCCATCAAATCTCATGGATAGACAAGTTAGATCTCATTCCCGGTCTTCTCTCGATTTGTACGCTCTTCTCGACGGTTGTGATACGTCCCGACTGAACTGACATTTCAAAGTGGGCACCGCCATCTATGCTGCAGTCACAGCCCCCTTTCGAGGAGAGGCCGGAGCATACACTTTCAAACAGCATGTCACTCATGCCATGGTCCGAAAGGTACGTCACAAAGATCGAGAATGCTGCACCGCATGTACTGACAAGCGAAGATGGTTACGAGACTGGACACCCACCAACTCCAGTAAGCTACTCAGGAAACCCTGTCTGGCCGAGACGCTGACAACACAGGTACGTCGGAGAGCCTTTTTCCAAGGTCTACGAGAAATGGTATAGGAGCCAAGGAGGCAAACCCGATATTGTCACTCTGAACTCGGGACGTAAAGCCTTCTGGATGGGCGACCACAAAACTGCCAAATATATTGTGGTATACTATCATGGTATAGTTCCATTCTAGCTCATTTCGGTGGTGATATACTAAATTTAACGCACAGGTGGTGGCTTCTCGCTCGACGGCGATGATACCCATTTCAGGTTTTGGCATTCAGTCCAAAAAGACCTTCAAGACAACAACATTCCTGTGGCCTTTTTATTTCTCGAGTACAGCCTTGTACCGCATGCCACATATCCCACCCAGATCATTGAGGCCATCGAAGCGGTCAACTATGTTACCACGGAGCTCAAACGACCAGCATCTGAGATTCTTCTTGCTGGAGACTCAGCAGGCGGAAACATGTGTCTTGCGGTCCTATCACAGATCATGCATCCCTCGTCCCAGCTTCCGGAAGTCCAACTCGCCGATGGAGATAAACTCAAAGGCCTTGTCCTTGTTGCACCATGGGTCTCCTTCAGGACTGACTGGCCGAGCGTGAAACGCAACGAACCCAAAGATATCGTGTGTGAGTATGGCGGGCGGAAGTGGTCCCGGGATTATCTTGGTGGTAAAGAGACGAGCCCTTTTGCCGAAGCACTTCTCGCTCCAGCCGATTGGTGGAAGGACTCGAAAGTCGAACAGTTACTTGTCGTTGCAGGAGCGGACGAGATATTGATTGATCCTATCAATCAGTGGGTGGACAAATTCAAGGTACGTTCGGACAGTCAGATCAAGACTATTGCGGTAACACACACTCACACGTTGTCCGCAATATAGTCTGTCAATCCCGACACCACAACGTATGTCGTCGGAGCACACGAAGGGCATATTGCCCCTATTTTCAACTTGAGATTCGGCGATACTACTGAAACCGAACAGGGGAAAGCGATCAAGTCGTGGATGAAGGCCAAACTGTGATTTTTTCATTTTCTGGAGGGCAGTTCACTTGAAATGATTCATGATGAATTCACAGATTCCACATTATTCTTACTTTCGAAATTCCCGCGTGAATACCCACGCCCCTTTGTGGCGACTGACGGTCAGTGATTGAACTTGCTAACTACATGGAACAAAATGCATGCTTTAGACTCATACACCGGTTTCCGTGAGATGTCAAACTCGAGGTCTTGCTCTGATCTCTCTGTCTCATGACAGCCTTTGGAGGGTCTTCACTTCTCCCCTGTCACGCGGCATGTCCCAATTTCACTTTCACAGAGGGACTACTGTGTCATAAGTTCAACAGACTGGAGGGGCCGGTCACTTTGAGTGCTATGTCACGATCAAGCCTATCATGACTGTTTTCGAGATGTTCGAGATATTCCAGAACAGACGTTGGAACTGTGGCAACCACCAACCTTTGTCTGACCTCGATAGTCCGCCAACTTGGTACACCGGTTAAATAACAGTTCTATAGATGCTAACCCTTTCAGCCTTGGTATATTCCACAGACTCTAGACCAGAGGCGTGGTGTCAATGAATCTTTTCACGATCCAACAAAATCCCAGCAAGTTCAGCTGGACGTCGTCGGAGGCCACCACTCGTACACCTTCTCATTCATGGAAGTCTTCATCGACAACCCGGCACAGTCCGGCAAGCACATCAGGAACTGAATATAACTCACCAAAATCCAGCCATTCCGTGACAGGATCCCCCAAGCATGACCGACCAGAGGGGTCCTCGTCTGCTGTCTTGAGCCGAACCCAATCCAGCTCAAAATTATCATGGTCGCTCTTGAAAACCAAACTCAGTGACAGCAAACGAACCTTGACCGGTGTGGGTGTGGACAGAAAGCAACATCCGTCGTCATCGAAGTCCGCATATCCCTCGCCGACAAAAACAAGGTTGAAAGTCAGCCCTCCTATACCCATCATACCTGAGAGACCGGAACCGTTATTATTGGACCATCCGCTGCTTGATTTTAGTGAAACTGAAACAGGACAAAGCCACAATGACACTTCTAAGAAGAACATCGTTGACGACACTGCTGAACTTGAAGTGGCAAGGTCCTCTCCTGAGCTTGCGGATCTCGATGCAGATAAACGAGGAAACGAATTTGAAAGGATCCATCGATGTGGATGGACTAGGGTCTTGCCGAAAGAATGGGTTGAAGAAGAATTCAGTGATGATGACAGTAAGGACACGGAACTGACGAGGAGTGTGTATAGTCAGGATAATGGGGAGGAAGAGGGCAGACGGGATGCGAGTCATATAAGATGGCAGAGACAGCTTTCGAAGGACAGCGACAGCAACACCAGGTCTGACGACGCCGGACCCGGGAGACTGAATGACTTGGAGTTGCTTGAAAAAGACTCGAAACCAAATGGGACGATCTCAGCGAGGCATGATGGGACGAGGCTCGAGCCTTTGCGCAAATCTGCACGCAATCCTTTCCGGCGGAAGGCTGTACCGACTACTCGTGCCAGAGCAGATAGGGGAAAGGGAGACTCCCGAGAATTTGAAGCATGTGGGCGCTCTACAAGGGTCAATCGAGTCATCCCTGCGGAGCATGATACTCAGGGTGGTGCGAGTTGGAAACATAACCCATATCAGTCCGTGGAAGGAACCGCAGGATATGTCGGCAGCATCAATAAGCAAGATCAGCGTGGACTCGAGCACACCCACTACCCTCGACATACTCAAGAACCACTCATTCCGCCTCCTCTGAGAATCAAACGCCAACCAATTGCAACAAACGCAGAAAAGAGACCATCAGGCAAGACAGAGGAGAACGTGCCGCGTCTTTCTCCTGTCTATCATCAGGTCACGAGGTCTTCATATACCTCGAGCCGTGATGAAATCGCGAAAGAAGCCTTGCAAAGACCATCACAGGTGCATGTGCACTTTGATGCTTCAAGGCGCGAAGCAAAGCGTGAGGCACCTTATTATCCACAGCCAAGGGTGTCTTCGCTTGTTACTTGCGCGCAATCATCACATTCGTCACAGTCCTCGTGGCCCCCTGTCTTGTTACCGAGTGATTCTGACGGCGGAAGACGTCCAGATCAGCGTAGCAGCAGCACCAGGCGGTATGTCAGGGCTGCGACGAAAGACGGGCGAAATCTTGACTTCGACGATACTCGCCTTCGTGCTTCCTCCCCGGAATGCCACCAACTTACAGAGCCGGCTGCCGCCGTCGGTTCCAACGACGCCAGGCGTGTTATTGAAGAGTTTCGCAGTGATTATTGTCAAAGCCAACCGCGGGACGTCGACTGTCCTGCTGGAAGCAGTCATGGTCGAATCGAACCCCTCAAATACCACCACAACAACCACAGCCATGGCCATGGAGCTGCCGCAAGTTTGGCTTCTAACAATCATGAAGCCGTTGGTGGAGGTGGTGATGATGACAAACATCACCTCGTCACCGATATCGACGACATTCTAGACATGTATCTACCGCTGACCCACCATGAGCATGATGATCGGTATAATCACAGTCATCAGAAGCAGCAGAACCAGAACAAGAATCAGAATCAGATTCTCAAATCCGATCCCGAGCCTCAACCTAAAACCGTGCGACGAGATAAGAGAAATGAACATCATCAGCCACAACTACAGGACATCAAACAAGACGGTGTCCTCGACACCAGTTCTTCTCGGCACACTGGGACTGAGAATATTGAAAGACAAGCCTTGCCCACCGCCCCGGTTCGAGATCAGTGCCTCCAGACTGCGACGAATGCAGGTGCAAGTGCGCCAGACCCTTATCCCCTGTCCCTGCGGTATCGTCCACCACTGGCTCTGTCTAACAACGCCCACGCACGTCCCAAAAGGAAGCAGGTCGCACAGAATCGCAATGATGCTTCTGCTTCGGATTATGTCTCTGCCTCGGATACGGTCTTGGAACCGAAAACTCCAGAGTCAGAGGGAGGTAGATCCGGTGCTCCGACTCGTGGGTCGTCGTCACATTGCGCGTCGGCATCGGCATCGTGGTTATCATCGGCGTCGTCGTCAAAGGTACAGGAAATACCTACACCTACACCTACACCTACACCTACACCTGCACTTTCTGTTTCATCTCATGGCGGCGGCAAACCAGTCTCACGAGGCAGACCGAGGAATGGAACCATGAACAACGGCAATCATAACGACGAGGGCCGATACAGTGATGGGACAGTCGCCTATGCCTGTACTCTTACGCCCTCGGCGAGGTCAGCGAGTGAGGTTGCGACGGAGGCTGGGATTGAACCTTCAGCGGAGGCAGAACATGTTGGCAGATCTATGGCTGTGCATATGAATGTGCCTGCTCCAGTGCCCGGGACAGACGATGCTCCAGCGCGCAAGATGGTCCCAGTTACGGTACTAGACAGGTATGGACGGAGTTGGATTTGATCCTGACTCTGAATCATTATTTGATGTGGCCGAGTGGAACGGAAATTGCTAAATGCGTTAGTCACCGGACGGGCGCAGATCAGCATGGTGCAGATTGGAGGCTCTACGTATGTATATGCGTATGTATATATCCGCCTACTACCTACGATAGAATGACTTGATATGAGACGACGGTTTACCAGTGGTGGCTTA
The DNA here is from genome assembly GCF_000230625.1 of Exophiala dermatitidis NIH/UT8656. Lineage (NCBI taxonomy): Eukaryota > Fungi > Ascomycota > Eurotiomycetes > Chaetothyriales > Herpotrichiellaceae > Exophiala > Exophiala dermatitidis. The sequence continues at coordinate 628,549 of NW_008751650.1, read as the reverse complement.
TAACAGGCCCCATGTCCTCTTCCGGGTCAATGAACCAGTTGCTGAGGGAGTCTCACATTTCTACCGTGTAGTCCACTACTTGAAGCAGTTCACATATTCAAACTTACTCATCTTTGGGCTTCACAATTCCTCATCACAAGAAAATTGTTCTACCAAAAGACCTCTCATCTCATTCTTCAATTTGCCTACAAGAACCTCTCCACCAACTTCCTGACCTCATCATCACTGTACCCCTTAATCCCCAGCAGGTCATTGTCCAAACTCCCCTCAAAATCGGAACCATACTCAGGATCGAAAATGGCAGAAAGAATGAACCCGACCATAGCGGCACCAATATTACCATCTGAACCTTTTTTCAATTCGTTAAAACTCTCCTCTCTGACCTTGTTAGTATCCTTATGCGTGATGGACCATTCCTTGCCGTCCTTTTCCTTAGCATATTGGATCAATTGATTCTGAGTGACGCGTGCATCCTGGATATATAGGGGCCTGTTTGCAGTTTTGTCAAGGTTGCGAATGACTCCCACCACAGCGTCACCGATAGTGTCGAGAGTCGTGGTGGAAAAATACACGTCTCCACCGTTATAGATGTCCGCGGTGTGTTTGGCCGGGTTGATGATGAACCCGTGCTCGAGACCCCAGTCGAAAAAGGGGCCGTTGATGATCTGAGTATAACTGAAAGAACCTGGGTTGCTTTGGACCTTTGATTTCAAAACGCCCAATGTCTCCACTTTGCCCTTGAACACGGGCAGTTGGGCCGCGTTTGGGTTGACGGTGTTGCTGCCGAATTCGGATGGGATGAATCTGCTCACGCCGGCGGCAACGGCGGCCTCGATGAGTGGTGTTTGTCCACCGACGACGGCTGTGGCTAGGACGGAGACGACTACGTTTATTCCTTGGAGTGCTGAGGTCAAAGATGCCACGTCCGAGTAGTCGACTTCTCGGATGGTGATGGCGGAGTTTTGAGGGAGTTTGGATGTGTTGGAACTGCCTTTCCGTGTGAGGACGGTTACTGGGTAGCCGGCGGAGAGGACTTTGTTGAGGATGGGGAGGCCGAGGTTGCCGGTGGCGCCGGCGATGGCTACTTTGGTAGTTGCCATGACTAGATAAGGTCTCTGTTCCTGAAGATCACGGCTAGGACGGTTGTTTGTGAAGAGGGCTGGAAGTTGTTGGAAAGGGAGTAGGTTGTAGACGAGGTCAATGTAATGTAGTTGTAATGTGGTGGATGTGGGGCCACGAGGCAGGTTGAGGAACTGGTAGTGGACTTGGGGGTGCAAAGCAGACTTGGAGTTGTGGATGAGATTGGTCTCATGGAAGCTATCGCCTTTATAGCTGGTTGACAGAACGAGGACAGAAGCATATAGGTTGCTACCTTTGGTGGAATGCATGATTCGGCTCGATTGCAACATTGACCGACGCAGATGTCGCCATCCTTGCAACACCCTTTGCTATGCCCATTTCGATCGAAGTCAAAACGAGGATTAGGATTCTGCAACGGCCTCCACCAGTGACAACTGTTGATTGCGTGCCTCGATCCTTGCCTCTTCTGAGTGATAGGGTTATGCCCGCAAGGCTCCGGAGAGATCGATGTGATGGAGTTGACTTTGATTAGTCAGAACGCGGAACTTGGGGCACTCGGATCGTGAACTCGGGAGTGGTGGAGTCGTGGATTCGGCACACGAACTGACAAATCCGCAGACAGTGACTTTCCGCCAGCACAAAATCGACGAACCAGGTAAGAGGGGTCGAAGCGAAGATTAGGGGCCCTGACACCATCCAAGTCACTACACCACTCATTGTTGTAACAAAAAGTGAATTGCTAATCACAGATTTTGTGACCAGGGAATATGATGTGCGTTTTGATATGCTGACATGCGTGTAGTCGAATACAATCAAAGGGAGGCCGGGTGGAGGACTGATGTTTAATTTTAATCAAGACGGCACGCCCTCATACTCCCATCCATCATCACCACGTCTTCGCGCCCGGCTGCTTCTTCGGTGTTGATTGCATTTCACGAGCAACGTCAACACTGTCAGCACCAGGACGATCAACGCCGCAATAGTCGGGATGAGGACTTGTCGCTGTTGGTCCTGTTCCTCGTGACCAGCATATGGACAAGTCGCATTCGGGCCATCTGCCGTCCAGCAGTTAACTTGATCTAGAGAGTTGAAATTGATCCACGTGCCCGACAGGATGGAGTCCGCGTCGTCATCACCGGTGCTGGTAACATTTAGGATATGTCGATACAGGTAGGTGTTCTCAAGACCCGTGCGCGGGAGGCCGAACGTTGTGTGCTCCGGACAAGCATCGGATGCTGCACTAAAGGGCACAGTGAATGTAGATAGTCGCCAGGCATAAGGCTCGCTAGCTATACGGCATGCAACGCGGCGCTTCTTCGAACAATCCTCTACCCGCCATCGTCCCAGATACCCACTGGTTGAATCGATCACCGCACATCGGTAATTATCGGCGGAACCGCTGATGTTGACACTCGGCTTGGAAACGTTCAACGGTTCCCCTGATGCCCACCCAAATGTGGCAGACTGAGCAAACTTCTGATATAGATCCAAGTTATGCTGAACCGCTGAATCGCCTACTGTGGCATTCAGGATCGGCGATATGCCACAAAAGGTCAAGTTCTGGGCCAGGTTTGTCAATGTATCAATATTTGTCCCATTGATGGTCGTGGTGGCCCAGGACGAGTTTACCTGTGACACCGTGGTCTCTCCTGGCTGGTAGAGACAGTTTGCTGTCGAATTTCCCGTGCCATTTCCCTCTTTTGTCTCGATGGACCATGCATCAAAGACATTTTGCGAGTCCGAGCTAAAGTTGTAGCCATCCATTTGTGGGTCAACATCGCCCCAACTTACGAGTATTCGCCTGCCGTCTGTAAGAAGAATCCATTCTTCCCCCGGCCATCCGTTTTGAGTGATGGAGCCGTCCCCTTCCGTGGAAGTACTGAAGTAACTCGTGTCTGTCATGCTGGCAAAGTCACCACGCAACCACGACCTATTCAGATCATGTCGGTCTTCCTCTAAAAGACGAGGCGTGAAGAGAGCATCAGGAAATTTGGACTTGAACTGCGACCCAATCAATTCTTCTGTTCGTGGAAGACGCGATTGCATAGGATTCTGCGCGGGATCGAGAGGTGCAGTGAACGGTGCGGCGGCATGGATATTGATTATCAAATAATGTAACCGTGCGGAAATTGTGGTAGACGTCTGGTCGAAATAGTCGTCGTATAAGGACAATATTGAGTCCAGGTTCAGCTCAAGGCTGCACTTGTATGGGCCTAGCTCGAGCAACGTGGTTCCGGAAACACCTGTCGTTGTACTGACCGGAGCGGCCGTCGTGGTAGTACTGCTCGAGGTTGATACCGAGGACGAGCTAGTAGTGGGTTCTGCTGTTAATGAAGTAGCAGCGTCCGAAGACGAACGAGCAGCGGATTCTGTTGTTGATGAAGTAGCACCGTCCGAAGACGAACTAGCAGCGGTTTCTGTTGTCGAGGAAGTAGCATTGTCCGAAGACTGTCGTTTGATGAATTGAGGGTTTGCTAGCAAATCATGGGTCTCGACTTTGGATGAAGGTGTGCTTGTGGCCGTGATGGCGGATAGAGCGGAGACATCAACACTGTAACCGCCCGTGGCATTACCAGCCAAGGGTGGCAGTTGGACAGGGCAAAAGTTGAACTGTCGATTGATGTTGTCCCAATACAGGTCCACGATCAGACGTCGAAACTGACTCGCCAGCAAGTCGGAAATGCATGTCTGAGCCGGGATATCATCATAGACCCCATCGGAGAAACATGCCTTGGTCAGATGCACTCCAGGGCTTGTTATGAAGTTAATGGGAATCCGCGCAGCAGCATCGCGGAGAGACTGTTACAGATTAGCATGGCACGCAACGTGTTAATCATACTTACAAGAAACACTGTATCCCAATGCTTGTCCGGCACGGCTTCAGGATCGGGATTGTATTTAAGCGACATGTGCCGGCGGATGCCTCCCGGTCATTTCGGGAATCGTGTCAGACTAGGACAACGGGTTACTTCAGCAGACTTGAGCAGAGCCAGGCTGTGACGGTGATGACTTGTTTCGATGCAGGCAGTCCTGATATGCAACAGTCCGGGATGAGTGACACAATAGTTGATGGTTCCAGGTTGTTGCAGCTGGCAACTCTGCGCGAGGGACGTTGGATATTGCACCGCCACAGTTTATTGCACGTGATAACACTCGTATGAGGCTGAAGGGCGCCACATTCTCACTCCACGCAATTCACTGGCACATTTTCGGCGTCTCGTCGCAAGCCAAACGTGTCTTCTCCATACAATCAGCACTGCATTACCTCCGGCGTTTTTGTTCGCAACCACCTTTTAATTGAGCTGAGCGCGAGCGGCATTCCTCCTTGAGTCGTCTAACTCCTGTTCTCCGTTTCCCGCTTCACCAAGCGACGCTATGGCATCCCCCGGCCCGCCCCCGGGTGCGCAACCCTTTACGCAGCAACAGATCCAGCAGATGATAGCCATGGAAGCCCAGAAACGCGGCATGACGATCCCCCAGTTCCAGGCATTCCAACGTCAACAGATCGAGCAGGAAGCAGCCAAAGCCGGCATGACCCCTCAGCAATTCATTCAGGCGAAACAAGAGGAGGCCCGACGAGTGTATATGCAACAGCAACAAGCAGCCCAACAACAGCAGCAGCAGCAGCAGCAAGCCCAAGGTCAGGGTCAGGGTCAGGGTCAGCCTCAAGGCCAACAGCGATCTCCACAAAGCACAACCCAAGTCCAACATATTCCCGTCAATTCCAACGTCGAACCTACCCCGGCCGCCCTGGCAGTCGCAAAGTTTCTACGATCCCAAGACCTGAAGACAAGAACATGCATATTTAACGGACAGAGGAAGGAAATGTTCAAAGGTAAGTCAGATGTCGTTGAGTTTGGTAATCTACTCTGCTGACATGATGTACTTAGTAAAACGAGCATTCCGCGCTCTTAACTCGGACGCCTACAAGAAAGCCCAAAAGAAGAACCCGCTACTTCCCAAAGTCGAAAACGACATGGAAGCCCGCGGTGCTCTTCAACTGCTCCCACTATCCATGCTAGCGCTGCGAGTAACTAAGAAAGACCCTCACGAAGGTCACAACCATGCCAAACCGAAGAAAGAGAAGCGGGTAAAGGGCCTCTGGGAAGTCAAGATTGAACAACAGCAGGATTTCGATCCTATGATGCATTATGTCTGGCTGTACGAGGGACCTCAATGGAAGACCAAGATCTGGGCTGGCCTGGTTATGCTTGGTGTCTTCGCTGCGGTTCTTTTCCCTCTGTGGCCTCTTGTTCTGAGACAAGGCGTCTGGTACCTGTCGGTTGGCGCAATGGGGTTGATCGGACTGTTTTTCGCCATGGCCATTTTCCGCCTCATTCTATTCATCTTCACTTTCTTCCTTGTCCCACCTGGTCTTTGGCTGTACCCGAATCTGTTTGAAGATGTGGGGTTCTTCGACAGTTTCCGCCCAGTCTGGGGCTGGCACGAGACCAAGGAGGACATCAAGCGGAAGAAGAAGGAGAAGAAAGCTAGAAAGGCCCAGAAGCGAGCTGCCGCCGCATCGGGTGACTCCACCACCACCGTCCATGAAGCTGTAACGGCCGCCGCCCCGACCAACGGAGCCGTTGTGAGTTCTTCAGTCGAACCTGCTGTCCAATCGACTCCTGCCAAACGTCATGCCGCGCCGACCGTCGAGGAGGTCAATGAGGACTGATTGAGTTGTGTCGGTTGGCATGATGCGAGATGGTGTCCGAGTATGAAGTACTATAGCTGCTCTTTCTGAGCAATCAGAACTGTACCAACATATGGCGGTGTTGCCGTCCAATCGAAAACAAAATAGATGTCTGTCTGTGTGTGTGTGCACACCCCGGGGAAACGGTTCAAGTCAAGTCCATCAGCAGTGCCAGTTTCTGCTGATCTGTTTGTGCGGTTGTCGTTGGCGTTATTGATTGCGACAGATTCGTGTCTGTTCCAGTTGCAGTAGTGTCTCTCCTGTCTAATGTTGTCGCATTCAGGTTCTTCATTTCTCCAACTCGCCCCGTAACTCTGGCGAGCAAGATCCTCATCCGATCCAACTCTTTACCCAATTCGCCATCCCTGGTCACCAGATTCGGCTGGATGTTCGTCTGCGGATCGTCGAGCGGTTCCAACAGCGATTGTAAATGTCGATACCGCGCCAGGTTCTGTCTCAGCGCGTCCCGTTTCCGAGCCATTTCTATCAAATCTTCCCGTAGTGTGGTGTATGCCTCTGCTTCATGACCATGACCGGAATGCGGGTCGTGTTGAGGATGGAGATGGAGATCGGTATACTGTTCAGGTAGCAGACTTTTGATGGTGGTGTGTGACTCTGTCAAGTCGGCGTCTCGGGGGGCCACGACTGTAGTGGCATTTGTGTTTGTATCGGCGTCGTCGCACTCGGCGGAAATGATGTTCCAGTACAGCGTTTCGATCTGCTCGGCCACGTGCCGCTGCGATTGCGCGGAGTAGACCATCCGGTTGTGTTTGCGGATTTCGTCATTGACTGCGGACAGAGAGGGAAGTGGTTAGGTTTGACAGACGTACGGGGAGCTACGCTTCTTGCCTGAAGTGGTTTCGATACACACCTTTCGCCACAATATCTTGTACAGCCTTGTCACTCAAGTGGCCTGGACGTCCGTGGTCACCCTTGGCCGTTTGTACTCTATTGCTCCCATTCCAGTCGGGCGAGGCTTCGAGGGGTGCACAGAGCTGGCGAACTTGAGAGCGGATGAAGGCTGCTTTGATCGCGGTGATGGACTGACCGGGCTCGTCCATGACTGTTGTTCTGAGACTTGAAACCTATGTCCCATGCCCTGCAGTGTGTAGTGTGTACTCAAGTTTGTATACAGCCTTGCTGTCAGAACCGGCTGTTGCATGTGCTCCGACGCGGTAGCGACGCGTTTCAATTGATCAGGCGGAATTCCTGGAGATAAGATAAGACAAGATAAGATAGACGGCTGTTCAGCCGCCGGAAAAAGCGTCCCTTTCGGCTGTGAATCTCCAATCGGAGTCGGCTTGAATCGATCGCCTCGGCTCAAAAGCCAGGGACGCGGAACACAACTTGAAGGAACAACCTCTCGGTTTGGATCAGACACATACAAATCTACTATTTCCCTCCCAGTATCAAAAGCTATTGCATTAGAGGAGCTCGCCATTGCGGTTGACTATTATACCGAAAAAGTATACGCAGGATAAACCCCAGTTCTGACTCGAGTTCCGGCTTCAAGTCTTCGCAGTCTCCATACTACTATATCCGGCCCGCGACAGAGGCCGTTGGTGCTTCGCCGATAGAACATTATTGTCCTAGCCATTTTGGTCCGCCTAGCATGGCTTCGCGACCTCAATCACAACCTCGTCCCAAAGTGCTGATGTTCGATATTGGCGGAGTCTGTGTACGTTTGTCCCCGTTGATTTGCCTTTCTTGCAAGTCCACTTGAACCCCATACTCTGGAAAGAATAGCCTCGAGGGAGACAATGACTCTTATACTTGAGGATCCATATAACCTGAGACTCCTGCTGGTCTCTAAAGGCCCTGTCTTTTCTCTCTCCCAAGAACAATAGCATTCCGCGCAATGCTTCAAGTTACACATATGTCACGAAGAATAAGCCAAACCTAACACTCCCACCATCAGGTCGTCTCACCTTTCCAAGCGATCTTGGACTACGAGATCCAAAACGGCATTCCAAAAGGCTACATCAACTATGCGATCCGAGAGCTAACACCCAACGGGGCATGGCACAAACTGGAGCGCGGGGAGATCCCCAATGACGCCAATTTCATGCGCAACTTCAAATCGGACCTCGAACGGCGCGAGATATGGCTCAAGTTCCACCGGGAGAAACTGAACATCACCGACGCATCAAAAGTGCCTCCTGTTCCCAACATTGACGCCGAAACGCTCTACTGGACCATGATGAGCACGTCGCGCGAACCAGATCCATACATGTATCCGGCGCTGAAGCGGCTGAAGGCGTCGGGCAAATATAAACTGGCGGCGCTGTCAAACACGACGATTTTCCCCGAGGGCCACGAATATAATGTGATTGGGCCGGACGATGTGCGGCATATCTTTGAGATCTTTGTGAGCAGTGCCCATGTAGGCATGAGGAAGCCGAATCGTGATATCTACGAGTATGCGTTGAAGGCGATCCGTGACCGATGGGGCCAGGATATCAAGCCCCAGGATATTGTGTTCCTGGATGATATTGGTGAGAACCTCAAGATGGCTCGGAGTCTGGGGTTGAGGACGATCAGAGTCATTCTCGGGAGAACGAAGGACGCGGTTAAGGAGTTGGAACAGATAACTGGGTTGGAGTTGTTGGAGGAGCCTGCGAAGAAGACGACGGATGGCCCGAAAGCACGGCTATAGATTGGGGACGATATAGTATAGAAAGAAGTCTGAATGTGATGCAAGTTGTTAGATCTTGGTACAGTTGATGGTAGCTCCGCATCTGTGACCATTCCAAAGCTGGCCCTTGTATACATGTGACATGGTCTTGAGCAAGGCAAGCAAAGTGACCCTGGCCATGCAGGGCGCATGGCCAGGGACGCAGCTCCACCCACATGACATGACTATAGCCTTAGGAGCGTCTTTTGGTCCACCTTAAAGGAAGTCACACCGGTCAGTGAGATTCTCCATCCCTCCGACCCTCGGCAGATGGCCCGAGTGGACGTTGATCCGGGCGGAGGTTTACCTCTCTATGCTTCGGGTACTAGGAAGTTCCCAGTCAGCTCATGCTCATGGCCTTTCACAACAGCTCCCCTCGAAATCTGATGCGCCTTGACCCCCAAAGGTTCATTCCAGCCGAGTGTGCCGCAACAAGGCCGGCGAGGCTGGGGCCCCCTTAAACTTTGACGTACTCCACCCACCAGTCCGGCTTTGTCATCAACCCCAATGAAGTGGGACATGATCTACCGCTTTCGACTACACCACTGCTGCTTGTACCAGTCGTCCCCTATGGAGCTTCAAGGGCAGATTATAAATCAACTACTACTACAGCACACAGTATCTTTCTACTTCGGTCTACCCATTGCAGCAGCAGCGTACACAAGGACTTTCCCTCTGAACCCCTATCCCATCTACAGGTGACACGTCTTGTTGCTGCCCGCCATCCATAGCAACAGCCCTCTCTCTCCGTATCATGGCGCACAGAATCTTAATCACCGGCGGATCCGGATACCTAGGCGGCTCCCTGCTAGCACGGTGGCCGTCGAGCGCCGACAGCAACTTCCCAGCATACGACAAAGTATACGCTCTCGTCCGGACAGACGAGCAAGCCAATGCTATCAAACAAAACTACCGCTCCAAGTCTATTGAGCCGATCCAGTTCAACCCTAAAAGCGAAGACGCGGTCCGGGAAGCCATTGTCAGCCACCGGATTACGATCGTGTATTTTCTCATCGATGCGTTATCGGGTGAGATGCAGGGCCATTTCATCAAGGCCCTGGCTGAGGTGAAGAAGCAGACGGGGCTGGAAGTGCATTTCTTACATGTATGTACGAGGACCTGCCAACCGATAACCATATTCTTCTGCTTTGCTTCATGTTCGTATTCATGATCTGTTGAGGCACCACTTCATGCCAATAGGTAAGCTCTTACTAGTACACTCTAGCTAATCCCGCTCTTCTTCAAGACCACCGGAGCAAAGATCTTCTCCAGCCACGCCGGCGCACCTACCGACAGACCGCTTCTGGACACCGACCCTAATCTGTACGACATCCAAAAGGCGCAGAAGCCAATTGTGCCGATTTTGAGACCGGTAAGTACCTAAACAAACAGAGTCCAAACATGACCAAGTATGGGTCTAACCCATGCCGACTGACAAACTTGAACGACATAGGCAATCGACGCCAACAACACGGTCATCGAACAAGGCGAACGCTACGGTGTGCGAACATATATTTTTACCCCTTGCATAGTGTGTAAGTGTTAAGTCTGGACGAGACTGCTATTCCACATCCACTCCACCAACCCCACGATTGTTCCCAGCATCAATTGACCAGAGCCTAATTGCGTTTGTAGACGGCAAAGGCGAAGGGTTCGGGAACAAATTATCCATTCAGACAGTGGCCATTATCAAGGCTGGAATCAGTGCGCGGCGCGTCTACAGCGTCGATGAGGGCCGACCGGTACGTACCTATCAATCACTCCTACTGGTCTTCTCGTTTCCTCCGTCGACGACTGATTTTGTCTGTCTAGACATGGCCAGTCTGCCACATCGAAGACAACACGGCATTGTATCTCGATCTCCTACGGGCGATCTTGACAGGCAGAGACGACAATACTCTTCCCGGAAGTGGCAAGCACGGGTACTACCTCGCCGCATCCGGCAGTGTTGCCTGGATGGACGTCTATGCCGCAATTGCTACCAGTCTGGCGAAGCGTGGCCTGGTGGATGATGTGGCGGTCGAACGTGCCGATGATGAGGCGCTGGAAAAAATGGGTGCCGCTATAGGACATCCAAAGGACCTTGTGCCTTTGTCTGTGGGAGGATTGTAAGTGCTCATCGTTCTTGGGATTTTTTGCCTGATGAAGTATTGATCTTTCGTGTCTAGGTGTACCTTCACTGCGAAACATGGTGAGCAGATTGGTTGGAAACCGCGGTATCCGCCTCACCATATTCTCGAGGCGGCTGATGACGAGGTGGAGCTGGTGCTTTCGAATCAGAAATGATGAATGGATGGTATTAGAACAACCGGAATGGAGATTTCTGTCGTAGAATGAATGTACCATGTTCTCTTGGTCTTGTTGTTCTTTCGATCTACAACGGGTGCACACTCCGGCGCAACGGACTGGAATCAAACATTTGTAAAGGGGAAGAAGTCGTGCAAGTGCGTATTTCGGGTATATATGGTTGGGACAGTATCATGCTTCGATTGCGTCGTTTGACATTCTATTCAAGTTGACGAAGCTGAGGAGTCAAAACTATGCACTACCAGCTTACAGTGTACCACTGTAGACATGCAGCGGAGGACAAGGAGGAGAATTATAGGCATCTTCCGCTAAGTGGTACCAGATGCCATGATACTAGTAACGGTCAGTGGAGCACGACTAATAGAGTGCTTCAGGAGTAGCATGACGCGCTCTTCCATGAAAGCGACGGGGATGAAATTCGAGGTATCCCTTGACCATCACTTCTCTCAGATACGCGTCTCGAATTTACAGTCGAGTCTCAGCCTCGTATGACGGGCGTTTCGTTTTTAATCATTATGCGTTTAGCCTGTTGATTCTTCCTCAAACATGTCCGATTCCTCAGCACCGGCCTCGCCAGGGATCATCCACGAGTTCCCAAGAGACCGAATCGAGCAGCATCAGCATCAGCATCAACATCAGCACCAGAATGGAGGTGCTCCACAACCCCCTCTTTCAACGGTATATATCCCGCCACAATATCTCCCGGGAGGGAGGAGATCGCTCTCCGGAGTGGCCAGCAGAGCTTTCGGCCTCGGCATCGCCTTGGGCGTCTCTGTGCTCCTGACCATTGAACTGGCATATCTGGGTTACGGGTTATGGAGGGCTCCATGCTTCGTTGCGGTCCTGGCATTGTTTCATTATTTCGAGTTCTACATGACGGCGCGGTATAACCCACCGGACGCGTCCATCTCATCCTTCCTACTGTTGTCTAACGGGATCGCCTATGCGGCCGCGCATACTGCGGCGATGCTGGAGCTATTGCTCAGGTACTGGCTGTGTTCAGACTACAAGCCAGAATGGCTGCATCTGCCCTTCCACATCCCTAGTCTATTACCAACCGTGCCATCGTCGGTATCAGTTGGGCTAGGTCTGTTTTGTATCTGTTTCGGCCAGCTCCTTAGAAGTGCTGCCATGGTCAAGGCCAAGACGAACTTCAACCATGTCGTTCAATGGACCAAGAAGGCAGACCATGTCTTGGTGACGGACGGGGTGTATGCCTTCTCGAGACATCCGTCGTACTTTGGGTTCTTCTGGTGGGGCCTGGGAACGCAGATTTTGCTCGGCAACAAAATCTGTTTTGTGGCATATGCGGTGGTTCTTTGGAAATTCTTCAATCGCCGAATCATGCGTGAGTGAAGACGATATGCCCTGTTTTTGCTCCTGCTGACATTTCTGACAGATGAAGAACGGCATTTGGTCTCCTTCTTCGGCCAGGACTATATCGATTACCGCAAACGTACGCCAGTTCGAATTCCATTCATTCAATGAGGTGTTGTTTTTCTCAGCCATTGGTGGTCTTGACCTTGACTGGAAAGTAAGTGGGATTATGCGGTCGATCGAGCCAGGGGACCTCGACTGTGGGAATGGTATCAGTCACGAATCGCGATAGTGTTTCTGTACCAGGGGCACCCGCTTCGACCCCTAGCACCCCAACCCGTGGTTGTTGTAGCGCCTGCGCAACTTTGGATTCTGCCTGGGGGGACACTTCGATCAATCTGGCGCGGTTCGCTAACGGGGCGGAAGTAGCCACCAGCAGCGGCAATGAAGATGTCATGATGTCTGGGAGGTTACGGCGACATACAAGCACCAGTGAAAGATTTGAGATCTGATCTGGTGGCGGTGGGAGGGTAGTCACAGCTGGAAACACCTCAGGCTTCTGACCACGAGCCAGACCCTCTAGTCTGCGAACTGTACTGTTGAACCCAATGGTCAGATGCTCGTACAATTCCGGTATCGTCTCATTCCCTTTTGTTTGTGTTTTTCCAGCTCTTCCTTGACCCTTTGAACGAGGGACATTGTCTTGCTTGAATGCACCGATCGGTTGGAGCAGAGGAAGTAGTAGGCTTAGGATCGCTTGTTCTTGGTCGGGAGTAATTGCAGGCCTGGCCACCATGTCAGCTGCAGTTTCTTCATAGTGGCTACGTACATACATACCATTCTGGGTCGGGATATGGCAGCGACAAAGCATGCACGGGTTTCTTTTGTTTGTTCATTGTTGTTGACGCGATGCAAATATCGTACTGCGTAGATGCACCGGATGTCAACACTACATGCCGCTTTTTTCGACATGCATAAAGTCGCAGGCAGCGGATGCGGATGCAGTGACGCATGACGTGCGACAGCCAGGAATAGAATAGCTTCTTTTTTGCCTGTGCTGTGATTGGCCGGCTCTAGTCGCGCCCAACGCGTCTGTCTGCGGCGTCTGCGGCCTGCGCGCACTGCACTGTGACTGGCGCAGGCGAGTGACTACTGGCTGGCTTCTGAACGTACCCAAACAGAACTGCAACTTTTTATCCCGCGCCCCCCATACAAACCCATCTAAAAGTGTAGCCTGGTCAAACCAATACATTCATCATCCATCCCTCAGGCAGAGATCGGTTTGTTCTCATCAGACATATCCAACAACTCTTGATATTGACAAAGAAAAGGCCTTTCTATTATCACCTGGAACTCACCCCTGGGTCCGCAGCAAACATCCAACCTGTTGTTGCCCCGCCCTCATCATCACCTCTCACCATTTCCTCAGTTGGCAGTGAAATGGAGAGCGCCTACATTTCACTCCTATTCTACAAACCACAATTCATTCTCTGAATGTGTTGATCGCCCAGAACACAGTCTGTTTCCATTTTAGACGGTATCCGCATTAACCATCTGGGCGGTTTGCCTTGTGGTGGCCTTCTACTTACAGCCGTGCCAAGAACTCTCACCACCTGAATTCACTGACTACTCAGTCTTGTTGACGTGGTATTTTGCCCTTGCCTTGATCAACGCGAGCAGTCCAGATGCCGATGCTCTAAAATGTCGTCCTCCATGACCGACTCATCGACACGCAACCGCAGTGACTCAAGTGGAGGATCTGAGTTGCCCGAGCATGAGCACAAGCGTCCCAGGCTGAGTGATACGGATCCCGATGAGACACATGTCATGTCAGATCTACAACACATTGACACCCATCCTGCGCCTTCCATACCGGTCCCGAAGACTGATACCGAGGAAGGAGTCCAACCAGTCACTCCTGCTGTTACACTGTCACCGACTAGCAAAGTGACGATTAATACTCGTCCACTATCTGCTCAGTCTCCCACACCGGCTGGTGCAGGAAACATGGTCTCAACTTCACCCGTCGCGGAAGATCAGGGCCTCAAATCCACTGCGGTTGAGACGTCCGATCCCCGAGAAACGATCTCCATCCCTTCGTCAGGAAGCAAGAGCCCTGAAATCGAGATTGCCGAGGTCGAAGATTTCGATCAGGATCCTGCACAGACGAGATGGACTGGTAGGGTTGGGGGTAATTCTCAAGCGTCGACGATCGGAACCATCCAGCCTGGACATGTGTTTCGCACATTTCCTTTTGCGCAAGAGGTCGCCCCAAGTGGGGCCCACCGTTTGATCAGCAGAATGGCGGAGCGGTTCCGGACTGCCGGACCGCAGGACGGAGACATATTTCGCCAGGTCAAGAATTGGATGGTCGATTTTTGCTCCAGATGCGATGAATTCCCGGCGCGACTTCTGGAAGAAGAACGAGAATTCTGGCTTCGACTTCCGGAACTCGTCGACTTTTTGCTACAACGTGAAGCGGGACCACCGGCGCAGGCGCAACTCGAAGATCTGGTCGATTTCTTTGTCGCATATGGCCAAATCACGAAACTACTGATCGACTACGACACTCGTAACTTGCGGGCGTTCCCCGAAGATGCAGACTTGCGACAGCTCAAGAGTCTGACCTTGGCTTGTGGAAAATACCTGGGTCCACTAATTGCACTTTCTCAATTGGACAAAGCGCCCTTTTATGAGGCCCTCAAAACAACGCTCAACTTTCAGGTATCACAGTTTCTCACACGCGTGATTGATCGGCTTGGAGACCCTTCAGAAAAGCCAATATTGCCGTCAATAACAGAGCTCCTACCCGAACTGGTCACAATGCTATCTAAACGACCTGACTGGTTCAAACATCTTGCATCCCTATTGGCATTGACATCGAATCTCATGGGCCCTCTGACTAGGACTGTCCACGGAGACCAAGGCTATGTGTACTCCGCATTTTCACATCTCGATGCCATCCGCAATGATGCCGCAGAGCTTGTGTTGAAGGCCGACAATCTTCTTCAGCACGTCATTGTAAAGCAGGCTCCTTGGCTGAACCTCGAAAACGCCCGCAAGATCCTCGAGCTGCTGAATCCGCTGGTGGCAAGCATAGCTGTCGAAGTTCCAGCAATCGGCCAGGATATCATCTCGTCGGCTGGCGTTGGCTTCGTTGATTCCGATCTTACCGATCTCCCAGTCACGATGCCTTATGCTTGGAAATTCAAGACGTTGAGAAAGTTGATCATCAATGGGCGGATGGAACTTCGTGTGTTTGGTGTGGATGGCATGGCGAACGATCTCGTGCAGATCTACAGAGATTATATTTTCTCAACGCCGCCTCCCTACACGTCGCTTCCGCTAGTACAGTTCGCGGTCAAATTCATCCAGGAAAACCAGCTTGTCAACTACATTGTCGGTGTGGACTCGCATCCACAAATCATTCGCCGGGCTGCTAACATCGTCGGGTTTCTTTCTGTCTCAAAAACATACAGTGACGAGCACACCGACATAATCTGGAAAACAATCACTGGTAGTGAAGATCCTGGGACTGTGCACGAAGTGTTCGGTCTTTTACAGCAGTGTTTCCACGTCTATGACCCACAGGCCCTCCTGTACATCTGCCATAAGCTCCTGGACTACCCATTTCAGCGCTTCGATCGTCACGCTCTTGATTTCACCATCTCGCTTCTTGACCACATCAAAGCCAGTGCTCCTGTGGCACCAGCGAATGGGTCGACGGTCGCCACCAACCCTGTTAGCCGTCGCTTGTGTATTCGACTCCTACGAGACGCATCAAGAGATGAGAATATCCTAGCTGAACACGCGGCCCGCATACGAGCAGAGTTTCCTGCACAGGTGCTGATCCATTTGTCGTTGGGTAGAAACGATATCCCGAATATCACCATTGACGAAGATGAATTGAGCGATATCATCGGTCAAGCTGCAACCAATATCCGGGCTCACAATGCCGAATCTACTGGCGACATACAAGTCCTGACCTGCCTGTTGCAAGCCTACGCCAATCCCGCAGTTGCAAGATTAGCGGAGGATTTCCAACTGTCTACCCTCCTGGTCGAAGATTTCGCCCACTTGTACGAGCGGTATTGTGCTGCGAGGGCGCGAAATGAATCGCTGTCATCCTTTGAGGTGATGTACGATATCCGATGTACCTGTTTGCAGTTTTTCATCGGCATGGCTCCGGAGTCGTTCAATGAGGACTTGATCGGATCCCTGTGGTCCTCTCTTTTCACAGCCAAAGAACTTCCGGTTTCCATCCGCGAGAGGGCCTGGGAGACTCTGAACCGGTCCATTCAATACGCTCATGGTGGCCCGAATAATCCATTTCTCGACATCATCATTGATAAACATCTGCAGAGCCTGGCACCGCAAGACTACAGCGAAAGAGTGCTGGCTTTCTTCAAATCGTCTGTTGACTATACCTGTCAACGTTTCCCTCAAGCCTCTCCGGAGTCGGACGATGTCATCGTCATACCGGGAATTGAAAGACTATGGAAGATCATGCTCGAAGCACCTCCCAATACCGTCGAGGATAACGCCACGGGCTTCATCATTAAACAATATCTCGACCATCCCCTAATTACGGGACGCTCCAAGACGGCGATTAATGCAACGCATTCCTCCCTCGTTGATCGTTGCGTCCAACAGGTGATAGCATCTGCATCGAAGCTGAAGTCATACTGTGGCGGCAGTAATGGTGGTGAGGATGAGCCAATGTCGATCATTGCATCTGAGCAAGAAATTCATGCTGAAGAATTGAGGTTCGACCGGTCGCTTCTGTTCCTAAGGAAGTTCCTCGAGGGCATCAAGTCAAGACCACGTTACAGTCCGCTTGTGAGGCAAATTCAGACCACACTTCCAGACTTTCCGGACCGAAAGGGCGACAAGATGGACCTCACAGCCCAGATCCATGGGAGCAAATATGTTACTGAGGCTGTGCACAAGATAACTGTGGGAGCCGAGAACACTGGAGACGAGCTCTTCAAGTATCTCTCTGACGCTAGTGGCTTCACACAGTTTACCGTTTATCACTATGGACATGGGGTTCCTCTGGCTGGCCAGACCTCGACTCTATCTGAGTTGCAGCTTTCGACGGGACTTATGTTAATCAAGAAAGCCGCCGATAGTATGGAAACCGTGCCTAGGCGCTCAGTTCGTGCAACCTCACCTGTTGACAACAAAATCATGCGCCATTTCGATGATCTTTACGACCTTCTTGACGCAGACGAACGCCTCTCTCGGGAAGTCTATGGCTTTCTGACCCTTTTTTCGGCACAAAATGAAGTAGTGCGCATCGTCCGATCACAGGAGAAGTCACCTAAAGATCTCTTGCCACCCAACAGACCTTTCAAGCTTCTGTATTGCGCTACAGCGATGAGATCCTGCATCGAGGATGAATCCTACAGTCCAAGCCCAGATACCCAGTTTCTTACTTACAGCGTCCGGACCATTGTGGCTGTTCTATCGGAACTCGACCTGAACGATGCCAACGATGGGCTGCAGATGTCAATTGCCCACGGATTGGTCGAAGCACTCTCTTTGGCGTTGCGAGCCAAGGTTTCACAGGAGGTCTCACGTGGATACATTGAGAACCACGGAGAGTTCGCAGTCCAAATGTTGAGGCTGCTGCGCTTCTCCTTGAAGAACTCAACTAATCTCGGTGAAGAACTATCCCCTGCGGCCATGGTGAAGCTGGTAATGGAGACCTTGATCGATGCATGCCTCCACGATGACCGCCTCTGGACCCACCTCGAAGCTGCCGAGACTAACTTCCGCCACTTGGTATTGGATGCATTCGTCAACGATGCCCGTTCTGCAGTACGACACTCGCTTCTAGAGGTTGTCATAGGCTTGACTGGAGGTGCTGGCTCCAAATTGCAGCTCAAAATAAACAACCCGAGAGCACCAAGATCGCGATTTCCGCCAGAGGTCATCGAAGGATGTCTGTCTCATATCTGGGAAGTGCTAGTTGGTATTCTACCAGATGCTTGCCAGCAACCTCAGCAATGCTCAGACATATGTGAGACGATGCTTTCCATCTTGAGGAGGATCGGCAAGTCTTTCTCCGTGCCAAACCTACGACGATACTTCGATCAGTGGAGTTCAATCATGGTCAAGCACAATCATGTGGAGGTTGTAGGCCAGCCACTGCTGGATCACGTCGTGGCAAGTCTTACCAAACTTCTGCTTGAGTGCTCAAGGTACTTGAAAACCGCGAATGCACTGCCGGCGAGTAGCGACATCATCGATGATGTTATCTCTCGATTTCTCTTCCCCCCACTATCGGAGGACATGTCGGCAACCGAAAGCACTATCAAAGTTCCGGTCCTAGACATCACTGTGAGGGAAAGTTTGTACAGCCTCGTGCTCACACTCTCTCAGGCACCTCAAGACATTGCAACGGTGGTCACCAGATTGAGCGATGATCTACTGCCCCGCGACTTCTTCGACCCAAATTTTGGAAATGAGCGACAGTGCCTCCGTTCAGAAGTCGGATACGCCGGTCTCCGAAATCTTGCCAACACGTGCTACCTCAATTCTCTCTTTTCGCAACTTTTCATGAATGTCGAGTTTCGCGATTTTCTCCTGAATGGTGCCCAATCGTCTGGTACCAAGCACAAGTTGGTCGTGGAACTTGCAAAGGTGTTTGCTCATATGCAAAACTCGTACGAGAGAAGCATTGATCCATCTGGGGCCGTGGATGCGATCACAACCTACGACGGGGAACACATCGATGTTATGGTGCAAATGGATGTGGACGAGTTCTTCAACCTACTGTTTGACCGCTTAGAGGGGCAGATTAGCCCTGAGGCCAGAAATGTCTTCAAATCCATATATGGTGGGCAGTTGGTTCAGCAAATCAAATCCAAGGAGTGCGAGCACATCTCAGAAAGACTGGAGCCGTTTTCGGCGGTTCAAGTGGAGATCAAAGGCAAAGCACGGCTGGAAGATAGCCTTCGTGCATATGTTGAGGGGGAGGTCCTACAAGGCGAGAACAAATACTCCTGCACTTCTTGTGGACGCCATGTGGATGCAGTCAAGCGAGCTTGTCTCAAAGATGTCCCAGACAATCTCATCTTCAACCTCAAACGCTTTGACTACGATATCATGAGCGGAAACCGAGCCAAGATCAACGACGAATTCCAGTTTCCTGAAACTCTCGACATTGCTCCGTACACGCTGACAAGACTTATGCATCCCGACACGCCTGGCGAGTCGGATCAATTCCATCTCACGGGTGTCATCGTCCATTCGGGTACCGCAGATTCGGGGCATTACTATTCTTTCATCCGCCAACGACCATCCCCCAAGCCGGTCCGGGACTCTTGGGTGCAGTTCAATGATCATGACGTTGGTCTCTTTGACCCGAGTCAGCTGCGGGAGACATGTTTTGGTGGATCTACGGATATCCCCTACTATCAGTCGCAGAAGCTCAACAGCGCATATATGCTATTTTACCAGCGATCCTCGAGCATCCGGCGTGTTGAGGAGAAGTACCCTCAACATGATCTTCTCAACCCTGTGCGCATCCCTTTGTCACTGGACATGGAGCAATACATTGCCCAGCGCAACGAGTTATTTCTGAGGTCCTATTGCGCCCAGGATGGCTCGCACGCACAATTCATCGCCCGATTGTTGGAGCGAATGCGGGTGGGGGCTGAGGCCTGTAGTGAAGATCATACTCTCGAGTCCAGTACGATCGAAATGGCCTTGGAGTATATTCGGCAGGTTTCGAGTCGTTGGAAGGAATGTCCCGCTCTTGAAGAGACCATGAAAATCCTCCATGCGAACTCTGAAAAGTGTGTGGATTGTGCCACCACCATTGCACAGTGGTTTGCTGTTAACCGAGTGCTCGAGGACGTCATTGTCCGAAACCCGTACCCTTTCGTCCGAAAGTCTTTTGTCCAACTCTTCTCCAGCGTATTCAATCGTCTTCGCTTGGCGAAGGAAGACATGAATGCCACCGATGAAGACTGTGCTCAGTTGACGGCAGACTACGGCAGATCACTCATTGCTTGTGTCACTCATCTGGCCGATTCATGGGACCTGGTGTCAAGAAGCGGTCGGTGCTGGGGCGAATACTTCGGCCTCCTGAACAACATACTGAGCTTGGGGGATGAGGAGGCGGTGGTCGTTCTTGAAGAGGACTATCTGGAGAAATGCATCGACATCATCATGATACATATCAACAACCCCACGGACTATCCGGTGTCTAGAAGACTTAGGTCGCGGTACGCCGCGTACCTTATGGCTCGTGAGAGGCATCGACCGTTCAACCATGGAGCTCTTATTCTGTTCCTGGTGAACATGTTGCTACGAATGGACCTACATCACATGCCAGAAGGTGATTATCGCGTTAACGACAAGGAGATCGGCCTGACTCTACGTGAGTTTGACCTTCTGGGTCTGGCCCAGGTTCCTTTCAACATGGAATGGCTCCGACGTCTCATTGCGGGTCGTCACCATCCCGAGGCGGCCAACAGTCTCGTGGAGTATCTGGCTCGGGACCGAAGACTTGCTGGCAGTGTTGCCGAGATTCTACTCAAGGGGCTGAACGACCAGATGATCAACAATGCTGTCGCCTTTCTTCGACCAGTCCTGACCTTCTGCGAGAATTGTCAATCGGAGAACCAGATTATCGATCTTGTGCAACCGGCGCTGGACAGTATCAATTCCATCACCCTGGACTATGCTAGGGAATATTTCACTTTTGTCGACGCCTTGCTGAAGGTCGAAAACGAGAACATTGGTGCCGGTGCTGGTTTTACTGAAAATCTGGTTCGGCAAATGATTCCACACTGGGCGCCGATTTTTCTTCTTGCACCCACCGATAGCCATGGCAACATTCGAAGCGACACAGTGGATTTGCTCAAACAACTTTTGTTCGGGCCTCTACGAGCCTCTGAGCATCAAGACCCGCGGACCAATCGAGTTCTTCGGATGATCTGTCGGGATCTTGCATCGGCTGCCCACACTACTGCTCAACTGACCTTTCTCAATCCTCGAACCCGGGAGTGTTCAACGCTGCAGCCTGGTCAGGCCAATCAATTCTTGGACGTGGTCGAACATTGTTTGGACATGTTTGACCTGGAAGACGCAAACCAGGAGGAGAGAGCGAGCGAGATACAAGTCACATTGGCCGCTTTAAGAGTCAAGGCAGAGACTGCCATGGAAACGTTGAGTTCTGCAGACTGGCAGGACAACAGCAGCGAAATGGCCGAACTCAGTGGGGATGACTATGAGGATGTCGGCAGTCCATGAATGTAGGGAGCGTGGTCTGGTCACAAGGGCCCGCTTGAAGACTTTGGGTTCTGGGGAAAGTCTTGCATCAGGTTTCGTTGCGTGCATGGGGAAGCAAATGGGATTCCTTCTTGAGCATGGAAACACGGCGTTGGCGGATGATTCAGTTTGGGACATGGAGAACACAAACTAATATCGACAATGATATGACGGACAGACGACGTGCATGGACGACGAGGCGCAATGCAGAGACACAGGCGTTTTTCCTTTTCGGCGTACTTTTGTTTCCTCTTCTTTTTATTGGCCGTCGGCGGCATGGACGACCAGACCACGACAGGGCTGGGTTAGCACTGGCGAATGGTGACCTGCTTGTAGAGGCAGGGGGGATGTGTTTGTTGTTGGATTGGCGACGATGTGGTTCAAATGGCGCTGTGCAGTGGCCGAACTGACCGAAACGGGGGCGCTTTGCTGATACGACTGAATGATTACCGAGACGAAAAAGGACGAGAAAAGTCCCGCCACGAAGCAGTGCAATGGAATGGATAGATTCTTTAGCACTCGACTACTACTAGTAATTGAAGCATGTCAGATTAATTTTGGTGTTTCGTGAAGCGTGAATCTTGTACTTGGTCGTTTGATTCATTTTGGCAGTGGAGAAGACGATGGATAGGTTGATTGTTGTTTTTAATTAAACGTACAAGGGAGGGCCTTGGTGCTGTCCATTGATTGATACAGTATATGCAACGCCGTTATGGAGATTATGGATCACGCTGTGCAGTGGACGATGCTAATCAACCGGAGTTCATTCAGATGGAAACTGAAAGTTGTCAAGACCGGGTCCATGGGTCCAAAGAGACGGAGTCAAGGGATAGATACAATCGATCATGCTTGATTTAATGGCTACCCGTATATATTGGATGGGTGGGAATGCTTTACCACTGCATGTTACCGCCATGGTCGATCAACTTTTCAGATCCAGATCTGTAAGAAGTCGACCATTGCAACGGACGTGTAGACAATAGGCAAGATTAACACGGTTTGCCTGCCTGAGGTACTGTATGAAGGTGCTCTGTTTCTTTTTAGATAGTAGGGACTAGTAGTAAGTAGGTAGTCGATTTTATGGGGCAGGCATTACGCCGAGTGTACGTTACCTGTGTACAATCAATGCCAAAGCAAGTAAAGGACCAGGTGATCGGTCCATTCTGTAGATTCACACCTTTTTGCTACGTACCTAGGTGTGTAGGTGCTCTATTTCTTTGAGATAGGAGGTACTAAGTAGTAGACGGTTTATAGCGTAGGCATTACCCCGAGCGTAGGTAGGTGTACGTGTACAAACAACGGCAGAGCAAGCACTAATGAATTTCACTCTGTTAGATGGGAAACGGGACGGGGGTGCCGTGGCAAGACTTGGGTGCACTTATTCATTCATCCGAACTTGAACAGTGTCAGTGAAGGATGGACACGATCCACTCATGTTAAATATGATATAAATTATGTCGAAAGACAAGACGATCCGGACTACATCGGTGCATTCCCGCAGTCCTTTTCCGTCGCTAATGCATTTTCCACAGTGTCACATACACTCCCGCATCACAGCGTCTTGACCCTCATCCATTCACCAGTCCCAACACCCAGATTCAAACCATTGCGCCCCCACCACTCTCTGACCTCGCCCTCGCCGCCGCCGCCGACGGCATCCTCCATGGCCTCCTCGATATCGCAAGTCTTGTACTCGACGCGCAGACCGTGTTTGCGACTAACATCCTTCCACCACTGCAGGACGCCAGCATGGCCATTTTTAGTCGCGCCGACAAGGACCTGATTATCAAAAATCATCTTGGATCCCTTGAGATGATGCCACAACTCCAAAACAGGGACATGGCCGTGCTGGGAAGCGAGGCGTGCAACGCCATCTTCATGCGAATAAGGGATACCACTGTTCTCCCACCACTCGATACTATTTGTGCGGCCGGACTGGGCAGCCAACAAGATCGACTTGCCGACTTTCAAGGGCATTTCGCGCGGCGTGCCTGCGAGTTTGAGCGAGTTGACGCGCCACCATTCTAACACGTGGACGTGCCCCTTAGCCGAGGCGGACTCGAGCGCCCGTTCGGTATATGTTAGTTTTAGACCGGATTCGAGCCACCAGTCTAATACTTCGACGAAACCCGCTCTAGAGGCTCCGTCCATGGCTTCGGGGCCGTATTCCTTTTTGATGACGGCGGGACAGTCGAGCCACCATTGTAAGATGGTGGGAGAGTTGTAGATTAGTGATGCCTTGTGCGGCAGCAATGCTAGGCCGAAAGAGGTCCAGAATATGTCTTTTTGGTGTAGGGCCAAGTATGTCAGGAGATCTGTCATGCTGAAGCGGAAGATGAGCCGTGTGGCGATGGGGGATAACGTGGTTGGTGGTTGGGAGGAGGTGTTGTTGGTGAACCATGTCTTGATTTGGGACATTGGTTGTGTCAGGATCGTGTATTCCAACGATTGGGATTTGATTTTGCCGCTGTTGTTCGACGATGGGATCAATGGCTTCCATTCGTGAGGTGTCGGGATGTGTGTGTAGATTCCTAGCGCTGTCGCTAGCTCCCAGTCGCCCAGATGGTCCATGATCATGGTCCATATTTCCATGGGTAGTCGGGGTTTCTGGCACGCTTCAGGAGAGTCTGCCGAGTTCGGAGCGGGTAGCTGATGATAATAATGTTGTGATGAGACGTATGTTTGTGAACGGGTCAGACGGAGAATGATCTGCGATTCGCCGTCGACCACTTCTATCATCTCGTTAGGTCCGTCCCATTGCCATTCGATCTCGGGATCAGTGTCTTCTTGCGACCCCTGCGGACCGGGCCCTGGCTGTGTGAGATCTTGAGGGTCGCTCGCGTAGTCCCAGAGGGCGGGCGACAGGACGTGCACCCAGTCCCATTTTCGCTGGAGTTTGGACAGCTGCCGCTTCCACGTCGGGTGTTTCCATTGATCCACGCTCAACTCGGGTAGCAGGGCGATACGCTTCGACACGTCCCAGCACCGCAGGACGTGCAGTACCACGTCCGTCGTGAAGCCGCTCAGCATCAGCGATATCATCCCCGCATCCATTACGATGAACATCATGTCTGCCCACCGTGCCAGTCGGTGGCCCTGCATCATCGTCTGGTTGCGGTATGGGTCTTGCGGGTGGTTTTCGTACCATTGCACCTCGTCCAGTCGGATTCGGGGCTCCATGTATTGCTGGAACTCGGCCCGGGAAATGTCTGATAATACTCGGAGGTTCAGGTCCGGGTTCTGTAGTAGATAGGGTAGTACTTCAGGCCCAATCTTCTCCGTCACGAATATCAGCACGTTGACCCGTCGGCGTGTGAAACGCGGCGGTCGGGTTGTAGCCTCCATCGTGGCCGGGTTTTGCCTCCGCGTGCGTATGTATGCCTGTGTCGGGGGTTGTTTTTGTTCGGCACTCCCGCTACTGTTGAAAAGTTCTCCTTCTTTTAAGGCCTGCTCAGAACAAGCGATGTTCGGTGGTGGGACATGGGTGGCGAAAAAGTCGTCGTGCTTGTCAGTTGGGAGGATTTGGGGGATGCGGTGCGGAGGACTGCGCTGTCTTTTTTCGAGGACTGCAGCGGGTGGTGTGACGGGCGACGCGGGCGGTTTCAGGCGGGAATAATGAAAGAACTCTTGGGTTTGTTGAAATGGACAGACAGGAAATGTAGTTGATGTGGTTACCATGAGGTTGGTGGTCGTGGTGTCTTGTCGTTGTTATCTGAATAAACTCGAATAATGGCGGTCGGATTGGGACAATGTCGCCGTCACGAGAGTCAGAATCGTCTCCTGTCAAACCCTCAGATGTTTCCACCCACCATCGATGAATCCGACATGTGGCGATCCAACACTGGCCTTGTTCGGCGCTTCGTCCTCCGATTTGTTCTCCGTCCAACATCAAGACGCGCTCGCTTCAGCCTCTTCGTCATAGGCTTCTTGCTCGTGTTCCACGGCCTTGCACAACGTTGCAGTATTGTACTTAACAACAAATGGTACCTAGGTTTGGTGCCTATGTTTGGTGCCTAACTGGTAGATCTACTGAGTACTTCTAATATCGCAAAAAGGGTTATTATCCCAGTCGCTACAAAACTGCTGGCAATATCGCTCTCACTTCTGCCGTCAAACTGATGTGAGTCTGTGCCAGGATAGAGAACATTCCCTCGATATGAGCCCGAAAACCAACGAAATGTTTTCAACCGATGTTGCTTCATTTGTGCAACATTTGCAATCCTCCAGACGCATTGTCGCACTCGTAGGGGCAGGCATCTCGGCCTCGAGTGGTCTCCCTACGTTTCGCGGGGCTGGAGGTTTCTGGCGAAAGTACGACGCTACGATGCTGGCCACTCCCGAAGCCTTTGAGCAGGACCCGGCTCTTGTATGGCAGTTCTACTCGTACAGACGCCATATGGCACTCAACACGAAGCCCAATCGAGCACATCTTGCTTTGGCCGAATTGGCTCGGCGAAATCCGAACTTCCTTACACTCAGTCAGAACGTTGATGGCCTGAGTCCAAGGGCAGGTCATCCCCCAGAGCAACTCAAGCTTCTGCACGGGTCCTTGTTCGACGTGAAATGCTGGGACGAGGACCGTTGCGGCTACGTACGTAAAAATGATTTCACGGACCCCATTGTGCCAGCGTTGGCCCTGCCAGCGGAGGGCGAAGGGCTTCCTGCCGATTCCCTGTTGAGGGAGGCCATTGAGAAGAAGAAACATGCATTGGTTCGTGGAGCCGACATTTCAGATGTCAATGTCGCGCTTCCAACCATAAAGCAGGAAGATCTAGCTCATTGTCCACAGTGTAAGGTAAACCTCCTCCGGCCTGGAGTGGTCTGGTTCGGAGAGTCGTTGCCTGAAGATGTCATGAGAGACGTCAGCCACTGGTTTCAGCAGCCAGAAAAGATTGATCTCATGTTGGTGATTGGCACAAGCTCAAAGGTGTATCCTGCGGCGGGTTACACGCAGTTGGCGCGAGCGAAGGGCGCCCGGGTGGCCGTCGTCAATATGGACCCCGGGGACGCCAGGGAACTGACAAAGCGGGATTGGTTCTTTGAAGGAGACGCAGCAAAGATTGTGCCTGATATCCTCAAGAGCGTGGTGGGCGAGATTGGCGAGTTTGTGGAAATTGAAGCAGCCGCCCGTTGAGAAGGCGGGAGGACTGCATTTACGACGGATATGAATATGACAGCTGACGAAGCGGGCGAGTAGCTGAAGCCATGATAGTGCCACAGGCAGAGTCTAGATGAGGATTCATGGCTGTGAGACGCCCTGACCGGACGGCTGGGAACACAGGGATGTATCTCTAATGCAGTCGTAATACAGATCCCTGTTGTAGCTGGACGCCTGAGTCGGTGGGCGGACTTCGGCCTTGACTGGCATCGACAGTCAGGTCGTGGTGGTGGTGGTGGTGGTTGTTGTATCAGTACAGGTGGTAGTGGGTGCGTAGTCGTGTCTGTCGTAGCTGGCGTGTTCTTGGGGGCTGGACAAAACAATCAGCAAAAGAACTTCAAACTTCCCTCGTATCATCTGCTTTTCCATCGTTGTTTGCAGCTCGACTACGATGTCTATATCCCTGCGGCTGAGCAGGATCTGGGCCTGGATCCTGGGCCAATACAATCTTGCATGTGTCTTCAACGGCTTCTTCCCGCTGCCCGTCTCACCTCTCACCGATTAGTCCTCACCATGCATAAGGCGACCAAGGGCTACCCTAGGCGAGGGAGCCTGGCTTCAGCCCGTCCTCTTGCCAGCGGCCACACCTCCCCTCTCGTGCAATGATACCTTCTTATCGTGCATCTCTGTCCCAAGAGACTGAACAGTCCCTTGTATGTGCAGACTCGATATCCGAGTCATCGTCATGGCGGGTGCAATCATGGTCCATTTCTACCTCTACGACGATCCGCCGGTGAGTATGGTTAATATACCTCAGGCGGGACTCTGAAGAGTAGACCATCAAAGTGAAGACAGCTTGCCTGTCTTTCGAAGCCATGTCTGCAGAGAACCAACACTGGAGCTCGTTGCACCAACCCACCAACACAAGGATGACTTTCGCCGAGCGTCTTCAAGACCGTCTGGCCATCAGCGACCACACGCGGGGATCTTCAAGAGAAGGAACTATCCCCAGCTATGTCCACACTCCCACCGAGAGTGTGGACTGGTCCCAGGCATCTTTCGTCTTCGACAAGTCCCAAGGTGCAAAGGTAACCTGTCTGGACGATCTGCACTCGGCATCATGCCGTGATTTTCCTCAGAACGAGAAGTATACTCCCTTGTCCAACGATGGCCAAGAGTTGCAATGCCCACCACCTATCTTGTGGAAGACGATTCTGCTCCCGACGGCAGCCATCATCTTCCCCATGGCCGCTCTGGTGGCCGGACTGCTCGCCTTGATTTTTGGCTACCGAGTCAAGTCCGACGACAGTCTGTTTGAGGAAGTGTCCAACGCGGCAGCCTTGCGAGATCATGCCGTAGTGCTGGTCAACTACTCAGCTACCCGGATTGTCTTTGTAGCGTCATGGGCGTCGACGCTGGCACCCCTACTATCCGGTTTCATCATGAGCCTGTCCAGCTTCCATCTGGCTCTGGCCATGTACCGGTCGTCCTGTGCTTCGGAGGCCCAACACGATCTCCCCACGCCATATCAATACAGTCTTCTCGTTGGACTATGCTTAGCTTCGACAGGAAGGTTGAGGAGGTATTTCTCCTACTCGAAAACCCACGGAGTCATTGTCCCGCCCATTCTCCGTCGAGCCGCTCGCATGCTGGCCTTGTCACTCTTTCTGGCATGCGTCGTGTTCGCAACTGATACGGCCCTTCATTACACGACCAGCACGATCAACTTCGACCAGGTATCCATTTCCGCCACCGTGCACAGCTATGGCCGTGGACTCTCGTCCGACTGTTTGACGCTCAACCGTTCCGATAACTTCGGTCTGCCGTGCTCACGCAACGGGGCCGTTGCAGAAGCAGATTATGACACCTACGTGGCAGGTCAGAACGAGATTTTCTTCCTGCAACACGGGACATCGAATATCTCGGAAATCCGACTCGTTGACCACCCAAACTTGGCCAACGAGAAGGTTGCCCTTTTGCTTCCTCAGAGCGACAATCTCTCGCCGTTTCGTGACTATCGCGCCGAAACCACCGGCGTCGTCACCACCTGCACACCCATCAGCTCAGAATGCCAATGGAAGTCATGGGGCCACCTAGATCTCTACAGCCAGTTCAACTGCAGCGACGAGTTCTACGGCGTCCTCGGCAAAGCCGCCAACGTAAGCAACGCGGGCACTGTCGTCAGTGATCCAGATGTGCCTCCACTAGGGTTCAAGCCAGGTGCTGGGCTCCAGTACGGATTCTACATGGACAAACAGCTGACCCAACAATACGACAGCACGGGCAACTTCGGACCCTTCATGACGGACGCCCAGCTCATCAACCCTGTGTACCTGGGCATCGCATCACGCTTTGCTTCGACATCTCAACGGGCGGGAGTCAACATGTCCAGTGACCAGGGTGTGCACAAAGGGCCAACCTCGAACATTGATTTCGTGCTCCAATGCCAATACACAACCTATCTCGTCGACTACAGCTGGGTGAACTCGACAGCACGGATCAACAAGCTTACACCATCCCCTAACGGCACATTGGCAGAGATATACCACGGCTATGATCTCGTCGGCAGTGTCAGTGCCTTCGACAGTGATTTGCAAGACATGATCCTTCAAGCCGCGCTGGCCTCAGACCCTACAGAGTTGGCGGCCAGTTTTGCGACAAGCTATTCCGCCCGAGTCATGAGCGTCATCGGCCCGTTCCTGTCCACTCGCGACAACACTGCCGAACAGACTCGCACCTCGTTGCTCGTGGCCAAAGTCCCAAAGGCCCCACTTGCCATTCTGGCGTCTTGTTGTCTGGCTTATGTCCTGTTTGGTATTGTTACTGCCGTATTCGCCTATCGCGCTCTCAGCCGTGTCGATGTCCGCGACCTTGCGTTTCAGTTCGGTCTTCCTGCCCTGGGTCTGCATGCGTTTCGCGATCCCGTCACGGATCAGTCGGCTTGGGCGGTCGATGATGCTGGACATCGTCTGTTTGATGAAACTAATGTCAAGACGGAGACTATGCGGGTCGCTGTTGAGGGTGGGCCGAGGTCGGGGTATGTGTTGAAGAGTTTGGTCTGATGTGGAGTTGCTTGGCTTCCGACTCAAGAGCGTCAGCATCTTACAGTCAGTCTGGTTGCTCTCGACCTTTCCTCGGTGGACTGGTCAATACGTCCTCTCAGGCTTGTCTGGAGTGAACAACGGCCACCGGACCAAGTCAAAGTCTGCTAGTCAGACAAAATGAGTTTTCTGTTTGATAGAGAAGGAGAAGGAAAAGGAGAGCAGAAAATCTTAGATCTGCCTCGCGAGACAGTGTGCATGCCTACCTTGCATCCTACTCTCTAGAACCAGTACGCCAGACGATGCCCGAAGAAGACGGAGAGAGAAAGTCTCGTTTGAAAAGGCTGAGGTAGTATTATGATTCTCACCTCACAGTGGTGGGTGCCAACGCCGGCGTAGGCACCATCCTTGCCCGGACATAAGGAGCAAGGATTCGGAAAAACAAAATAAAAGGAGAGAAAAAAGAGTAGAGCTGAGCCCAGTCACTCCAATACAATACAATATACCTGAATATTGATTCCAGACTATTGCTTTTTGCCCAACCTATTTATATCATATTTCCGATATCCATCTCCATGACCATATCCACCATCTCCAACATATTCACCTCCGCCATGATCCAACTGCCTTCCAATATGGCACGCCCCCATATCTCCCCCAGCAGCCGCCCAGCAGCCGCCCAGCAGCCGCCCGTTTGAGACCCCTTTTACTGTATCTATTTCACACCCGTCTTGTCCCCGTTAGAACAGGAACCCCCACCTCCCCAAGATCATTATTCCTATCCAAAAACTCCCTATCGACAACCGCGGCCCCGGGAATCCTCGACAAAAACCCCAAACCAAGCATAATCTGTTCACGTTCCCAGAGTTTTGAGCCATCAATCACGCGGAAAGTATGTCGGAAGGAAATGATGTTGTCTCCTTGACTTTCCCCGCTGTTCACACCACCACTACCAGTACCAGTACCACCAGGCACCACAGCCGTGGTTAAAACAATCTCAAAACTCTTGAGATCATTATTAAACCCGATGTCACTGGCCCTCTCGAGTCCGTTAACCAAATCCATGGTGACGAAGCTGTCGAACACGGATAGATTGGTAGATGCGAGGACGGAAACGGGGTCACCGTGGGCGGTTTGGGTGACCAGGGCGATGACATTGCCATTGACGTCGTTTGAACTCAAAATTTGAGACTTGTTGTTTATTTTCGTTGTGTTCCCAGCAGAAGTGCCATTCGCGTTGTTGCTGGTGCTATCATTGTCGTCACTTGTACCGGTACCAGCAGTATTATCGGCAACAGCTCCAGATCCAGCAGTCACGCAGCAGATCGCTTGAATGTAGGCTGGGCAACTGGCTTCGCAGCCGCAGGGACAGGCGAGAGGGAGGGAGGGGCGCTGGCGGGCATTGATGTGTGTGGCGATTGGCTTTTGTTGCGCTGCACCAGCGCCAGCACCGCCATTGTTGTGGCCGTCGACGACCCCGTTTGTGTCTGGACTTGTTGCCTGTTGATCATCGTTGGAGTTGCTGTTGCCTCCTGGGGGCATCACTCCAGACCCAGGAGTCACGCAGCATATAGCTTGGACGTTTGGCGGGCAGCCGGCTTCGCAGTGACATGGACATCCGAGACGTGCGGGTATCCTGAATCCGGGAACGGGTGATCGCCTTGCATCTGTCTCGGGGACAGGAGGCTCGGACTGGCCCTTGTCTGCGCTGTCTGTTCGAGAGGCTTGACCGTTGGACACATCCAGCGTTCCTGCTGTACAGCAGACAGGGTCGCAGCCTGGAGCACACGTGAGGCATCTGTCTGAGCAGAGTGCGTGTGTAGCAGCAGTGGTGGCGTCAAGTAGGTCGGTCCATTTAAATGCGTGGTTGAAGGTGTTTCCCCATCCGCCGATGTAGGCATTGGTACCAGCAGCACCGGCCTGTGAGTGCTCGCTGAAAATGGCTTTGAATTTTTGCACTTTGCTCATATCGACATTGTCGTCGGCCATTGTGTTAGGTACAGCTTGTTGAGAGAAGTTGCGGACATCTTTGGCTGCAACGAATGTGGACAAGACCAAAAATGCGGCAACTGCCGTCAAGAGCCTTGAGAAGCCCATCGTCATCGAATCTGTGGTCCGCCTGTGGTCTTCCTGTAAACCACCGGTAGCAATGGATTTTATGGTGTATATGGAGTGGTGAAAGAGAAAATATGTAGCTGGCAACCTTTATGTTTCAACAGGATTTATAGTTTACTTCTCGTCCGACTGTACTGAACGGGCCCAAAGTGATCATCTCGACATGACCGGATGTAGACAACTCGCGGGCCGCCCTGCAACGATTCGTGTGGTATTCTGCGCAGCATCGCAGGGACTTGGAGCTGACTGCTAATCGTGGACAAAGTGGTCGACCGGTCTGAATTGAGACGTCAGCGAAAAACCCCCAACTTGAGCAGACTCCTTCACCGAGGTTGCGTCGACGTGCATGGCCCTATACGCAGGTCATGGTCCAATCTGTGCATTATGTTGAAGACATTGGCCGGTTCGCAACGCGTGGCCATGTGCATGCAGAATGTACCTTGGGGCGGTCACGGCGGTGTAAGGCGGCCAATACAGGGATACGCCCCTCATCAAACCGGTGCCTCAGACCGTTTGATGATCTGCAGTGCTCGGGCAAATCATGACAGGGGCCAGGATGACCCCGGACTTACCGAGGGATTGGTTCATAAGAGATCAAGGTCCGTCATGGTTGACCCCGGTTGAGATCTCTCAGGCCCACCGTTCGCCAGAGTCACCGACGTTTTGGGGGCTGAATCTTCTTTTCAGCCGCTTCTACGGCAGTGGGAGAATTTAGCTTGCCAATAAGATCATCGAGCTTGTAGCAGACTTCTTGGCCCCCTCATGTTAGTATTTTCAGGACACGGCAGGGTAGCGATGCGGGTAGAACAGTGCATGAGCACGGAAGCTTCTGGGCAATAGCAAAGAACGCCTTGTGAAAATGCAACGCTTGACCATGACGCCTATTCGTCGATGAATCCGTGACCGCAGATAGTCGTGACACCTGAGGATCCTCGCAAGTCTGAAGAGCAGGGAGTCGCTAGAGGCTGAGTTCGTTTCTGTCAGATTAGCGGAAGAGCGGTGCAAACGCATCAATGGAAAAGCACTGTGTGGCCAGCCCGTACTGTAAGATAGCAATGCAGCTTGTAGATAGAATGTATGCATCTGAGACAAACCCAAGGATAGCCAATTATCATTAGTGCCCTGTTGTTGTGTAGCAGAGTAAGTCAAGGTAACGAATAACGGCTGTGGATGAGGACCAATGCTCCAAGAAATATCATATTGAGAAGATCTCGTTGCAATAGGCTTAACCAATACAACCTCCTCGCCTGGGGACTGCAGGCTCGCCAATTCAGAGCACACCCCAGGTTCGTGGCAACGAGAGCTTGATATGTAATGCGAAAATAACGATACGTCCTGGCCGATCGCTGAGCAGTCCTTTCCAGGTCAGCCAGCAGAAATAAATTATGACGTCTCATTTGCAAGATCATAAGCTTTTCACCTGCTCACAAGGCCGCGAGCACCGTAAACTTGCCGTCGCCAATCCCGTGTACTGTCTCGCTTTTTCGCATCCACGCCGAAAACACGAAAGACCGGTGAAAATGAGAACAAATCGCCTAGTTTTCCGTACCATAATGTAGGCGACTAGCAAATGTCGGTTGAAGAGCTGTAAATCATGGCACTGGGTCTAAGCACATTGGCGATCTAGCAGACAGTGGCCGCCCGTCGAAAACGGTCCAGTTCGGATCGTGGAAGTCTGCCGTTGCGCAAGCGATATTGCATGTAGTATTTCTCTGTCGGCATGAGGTCTTTGTCCAGCAAAATCGACTCGCGTTTTAGAGAAGGCTTGGGCGTGGGATCTGTACTGGATGTGAACGCGAGGAAGCAGCCTAGAGCAGCGACAATAAACACCATAGCGAACATATGGCGGCCAACGAAGTTGAGTCCTGTTGCGCATAAAGCCGTAAAGAGACTGCCTGCTTCACCGACTGTACTTGTAATCTTGTCGTGATATTCTGCGACCAGTGATATAATTGCTTCGAGGAAGACTGGACATTGTTAGTTAGCTGACCGAAACAGATACCGCCCTGCTTACCATATACGGCCATCAGGCTGTAAGAATATTTGCGAGGCTTCCAAAAGTAAAGGAGCGTGGAAGGTGTCGCCAGGAGTAGGAAAAGTCTCAGGTGGAGATGTTCTGCGAAATGAGACGGTATGGATAGAAAGGTGGAAAGGGTGCTCAGCACTGAAGACGCCTTTTCAACTTGATTCAAGGCTTGATTGACTTTGTCAAGTTTGGACGAGACTCGACCAGCAACAAGAGTGGCGCTGTCCAATTCCGATGCTAATATTGCGGACGAATCTCTCATCTGCTCTTCCAGGGACAAAGTGGCTTTCTGGGCCTCGGAGAGTTTGTTGCTCAGTTTCAGGTGGGTTTCTGCTCCCTTCAACTGCAAGGCTTGGGCGGCAACAACTTTGTCCAGCTGGAGCGTGACACTCTGGAATAATGCGTTGACGTGCTAGAAATTGTAAGCACAGCTCGCATCAATTTTGCCTCTGGCCTACCTGAACTGCCTCGTTCGCTTGTAGCTCTTTCAATGTCTCGGTCGTGGCCAAAGCCAGTTCATGGACAGTATGCAAGTCACTCGCTTGCGCCGCAGCAACCTCAGCATTGTTCTTCGTGGTAGCCTGGATAGCATCGGCCAGGAGGTTTCTGAGGGCCATAAAGTCGGTCATCACATGTCCAAGTGCCTATTTTCATTAGTACGTTCGGTCCCTGCACAAGATAGCGTACAAGCTCACCTCGCGCGTTTCCTCAACGTCCGAGCCTGTTTTGACAATAGACTGTTGAAACCCTCGAGAGATGTCTTCGAAGCCTTCCTTAGCAACGCTCATTACCCGGCGCAACGCCCCAAGCTCCATCTTGTGAAATTCCTTGAGCTCAGCTGTGTTTGTCTGCTGTAGCTTGTTGACCTTGAGAGCGTTTTCTTCCTGCTGTTTCATGAAATCTCGCCACCTAGACTGGGTCGACATTAAAGCTTCACGGAAATCGGGGATAAGCTCGGCAAGTTTCTGACATGACTGAAGCGCTTCCAATCTTGTAGCTTCGAGAGATCTGGCCTGACATAGAGTGTTGGCATCTTGTCTGCTGTTGCTGTAGCTCGTCCAGTAATAGTGTTCGCCGATCAGAGCCTCCAAGCAAGAGGACAGCAACTTGCCGTTGACCACGTCGATCTCTCTGCCGGATCGTTCTGGCATGTCCAGAACAGGTTTGCATGCGGTGGGGACAGCTGCTCGGCCTTCTCTAGTTTCGCAGACCGCCACCCTCACTGCGTAGACCGACTTGGCTCGTTCCAAAAGCTCATGCTTGCCTTGCTCTTCTTTTCCGACTGTGTTGCAAGTGATCAACAACTGAGCGGCGGCACCCTGATGACACGTTGACTGGGTTGCCAGGGTTTCGATAACGTGCATAGCTTTCTCGAGGACCGCATCTTGATCCGGCTCTCTGTACGTGAGAAGATCGGTGAGACTCGGCTGAAGCTCATTGTGTGATGGGCGTATAACAGGCCATTTCAAATCGGCTGATGCAGTTAGACCCCGCTCACCACCACCCCTCTCCCTAAACGCTTACCGTTGAAAAGTGACTTGGCTGGAGAAATGTGAGCAAGGAAAAAGCTGGTAATGATGAGGAACCGAATATAAAGCGGGAATCGATACCGTTCCTTGAGACCCATGGTGTCGATCTCGGGCGGCTGGACGATCGAGTTTGAGGATAGCAGATCAAAGACAAAGAAGCAAGAGGTTTAAAAGTGGGCCGATATGAATGAGAGCAAAGGAGTAGAGATAAGTAAGCTGGAGAGAAAGAAAGAAGAAAGATTGACTCAGCCCGTGTTTATAGGAAAGAGACAAGCAGCTCTTTTAGGAGGAGCTTGTAGATAACCTTGAAGAAGGTGAAGAGTTAGTGTCGACGGGTCTCTCTGTGACGAGGCCTCACTCTTGCCCGAAACTCAGCGGAAAATCAAAGATTGTAGTGCAAAGGTGCTTGCAGCTGAGGAAAGAGCATGAAGTTGCTCGACACTGAACGGGGAGTGACGGATAGAGCATGGCAAAGAAAGAAGGAAATCATGATCCGGAGAATGGTGTCGGTTGAATACAAGAGTCCGGAACTTGAAAGCTTCAGCATGACCGGAGACCACTGCAGCACTGGACCTTGACGGCAACTATTGTCCCTCCGTCACTCTCCATGCTACCAGGTAGTATAAGCTGCGGGTGAAGGGCAGCCTGATGAAGATCATGTTACATGGACAACCAGCAGAAGCTCACTGGAATGGAAGCCTTCCACGAAGTGTGAACAAGCACTCTTTTAACGAGGAAAAGACACGGAGCACTGCAGTGGGCCTGCCATGAGCATCTCCCACAATCCCCAAATGTCTCTACAGCCTGAGCATTCACAGCAAACCTATCCTCCACAAATCCTGCGAAAGTATGGGGTTCAACTTGAAGTTCAAGTCGCTGACGACCAACTTCAAGAAGGGAGACTTCAAGTTTCCTTGACCTCAGGCTGCAAGTGAAGAAACTGCGCCGGGTTGTTGAAGTGCAGCCATGTCCACGTGACCAACTTGACCAATGTCCAATCAGAAGCTGTGTAGGGAACTGCACAAATTATTGTCTGCTCCCGATGGGCATTGACTTTAGGATAGAGACCAATACTCCAAAGATGCCACAATCTTGATCTTCGCGGCCGGAGAACCGAGTGAGTGAACACTCGACAAAGACAAGGAGTGAGGCTCCTAGTGATACCCAAACACCCCACGGCCGCGACCAGAACACACACCCTACCGCTTCTCAACATGGCCTGCGCCGGCCTCCAATCCTCCCTCCGCCATCTGGTGCGCGATGCAGGCCGCTCGCGAGAAGTCCCATCCTTCCTCGTCCCAGCTCTCACCCAACCCTGGACATGCCGACACAATTCGACGCTTCAAGAGCACATCCCTCAATCGCGGATCGGCCGGACGCCAATCACCATCCCGCCCGAGGTCTCGTTGCGGTTCTACGATCTCCCCAAATCCAATGCGCGGAGTAGAAATCCAGACACCCCTAGTGCTGCGTTGGAGGTGACGGGACCGCTGGGTATGGAATAATTTACGGGAGAGAAAGGTTGGAAAAGCCACCGGCTAATATGAGCAGGCAAAATGACCGTCCCACTACCGCCCTACTTGAAAGCCGAGCACGATGAGGTCTCCAACAAACTCAGTATCAGCGTGAGCGATGCGGCGGAGAAACACCAGCGCTCAATGTGGGGTGAGTCGAACGCTACTGCTTAGGGGAAGACAGCACAAGTATAATGATCTGTAACTGACATGTCTTTCCCTTCTTCTTTCAGGCACAATGCGCGCTCTTGTACAAAACTCCGTCTCGGGCGTCTCAGAAGGACACCTCTGCATCTTGCGACTTGTGGGTGTGGGATACCGTGCGACAGTGGAGGACTCGGCCATCACCAAGAAACCTGAATACCCAGGTCAGAAGTTTGTGAATCTGAAGCTGGGGTATGCACATCCCGTCGAGATGCCGGTGCCCAAGGGCGTCAAGGCAAGCGTGCCGCAGCCGACGCGGATCTTGCTTGAGGGATGTGACAAGCAAGCCATTAAGCAGTTTGCAGCCGAGATTCGGACGTGGCGGAAACCAGAGCCGTACAAGGGCAAGGGCATTTTCATCGACGACGAGACGATACGGTTGAAGGCCAAGAAGATCAAATAGATGAGAAGGTTGATGGAGCAGTGGCAAGTCTTATGGCTCAACAAGCTCAACGTATATTGTTGGCGTGTGATGTATTCTCCATCAAATCCACGCGTGAACAGGGTGAGCGTCGCCTTGAGTCCCGCACTGCGTTGGGCATCTATCAACCATTGGATTGTAGTTTTACTTTCTCGTGCTCTATCATGTATCTCTGGTTTGGTATAACTTTTAGTCTGGGGTCAATCAAACACCCGGGGATTGTATTAATTAATCCACCGTTAGTCCCGAACAACTGTCCATCCGACCGAATCATTTGCTGCTCAACACCT
Source organism: Exophiala dermatitidis NIH/UT8656 (assembly GCF_000230625.1). Lineage (NCBI taxonomy): Eukaryota > Fungi > Ascomycota > Eurotiomycetes > Chaetothyriales > Herpotrichiellaceae > Exophiala > Exophiala dermatitidis. Next base: position 590,955 of record NW_008751650.1, on the reverse strand, counting down.
CCTGAACAGCCTGGAGGACTTGACCATGAACATTCTTCGGAGCCGCAACGACACCTTTATTCTCCGTAAGCGTCCTTCCCAGGCCAAAGTTGAGTCTCTTGCCCTGGACATCGGTGACGTGCCCACCTGCCTCACGGACGATCAGATCGCCAGCGGCATGGTCCCAGATCTTCTCGATATAGTCCTTGCGCACCGGAAGACGAAGATACAAGTCACCAGCGCCGCGGGCGACGGAACCATACTTGGCCTGGCTGTCCATCTGGACAGGTTTGGCAGTGATACCGAGCTTCTGGGCAATCAAGGCATTGTCCCCCTTCGAGCTATGGCCGGGCTCAACGGATTCGCACATGACAGCCTGGCTGACATCTGAAATCTTGCTGACATGGATAGGCTGGCCCTGAGACACGGCGCCACGCGTGAGCGGCTGTGAGGTCGCGCCCTGGCCTGACACGGCGGCGAACAAAACGCCTTTGCCTTCTTCATCGGTGGCCGCGGAGCCAATGTCTTCGGTCAACGGGGCGCGGTCGTCGACCGGCAGATTCGGACAGCCTAGCACGCCGACCTTGACGTCTCCGTCGACAATGAGCGCCAGACACACGGCGTACTGCCCACCACGGAGGAATCCCTTGGTGCCGTCGATGGGGTCGAGCGCCCAGATGCGGCCTTTGTTGCCGCCGGCGCTGTTGCCCATGTCGATGGTGTCCAGCATGGCCGCCTCAGACTTGATCGGTCCGCCGAGCAATGCATCGCTTTCGGCGTCGTCCAGTTTCACGTCCTTGACCAGCTCCCAGATCGTCGAGGAAAGGTCTTTTTGCTCTCGGAGCGACGATGCTTCTTCTTCACCCACCACTTCGTCCGACGGGAAGTTGTGCTTGATTGCGGAAATGATGAGTGCTTGTGCTCCAAAGTCGCCAATGGTCACGGGTGATTTGTCGTCTTTTGATACAGTGCCTTTCGCCTTTTGGTGGAACACCGATTTCGTGAGGATCGCCGCGCGGGCGACTGCCAGCTGGGCGACTTTGAGTTCTTTCTCATACGCCATTGTAGAACTTGAACTAGTATTTGACTTCTGCGTAATGTCTTTGCTGCCGCTCTGTGAACAGGTTGTCCTTGCTTCTGCCGCGTCTGCTCGAGATCTGATGCCAAGCCCGGGGATGATGCTGGTGGGGTGGAAGTTTACCTGTGAGGTCAGAGCAGCCACTCGGGACAGAGCCAGCGACAACGACGCGCGGCGAAGAGGTGCCAGGATGATGGCGATGATCGCGACTGCTACCGTGCAAACAACAATGATGAGCCCAGGACTGTTCCTCCGGTTAAGCCTATTACGATTGAGCAGAGTTATTTTCATAGATAGAGGGCCCAGGGTGGTGGACTTGATTGTTTGCTAATCCGGAGCAGGCGCCTTCAGGTTGGACATGATGCAGCTTTGCCCGCCGAGTCCGGGCGCTATCAGGGTCCCGTTCGCCAAGCTTGGACCTAATCTCGTGCCGAACCCTGTGCAATCTGATTGTATTCCATTCAAGTTGAGCCCGCAACTAGTATCGTCCTTTGTGCGAGGCAACTGCAGTGTACAGAAGACAGAGTCTAAGTTTCCAAACAGTGGGCTCAAGCATACCTGTATTTCCGCGCTGTATCCGGAAGCTGTGTGATAGAGCATGACCTCTAGAATTGTGTTGACACCCTCCACTGGCAGACCGAGCGAGCCAGAAAGAACCCCGGCCTTTGCGATCGGCCACAGTTCACCAAAGCTCTACATTCAGTTCGGCAAAGAGCAGCTAAGGTCTGACCACGCAGTGTGACCATGCAGCCTCAGCCTTTCCTGAATCGTTGTGGCCTGAGCAGCACCCACAGCCTACTAGGTAGGCCAGCGAGAAGTGCTGCTTTGGACAACGTTTTACTACAGCAAGCCATGCCACTGGTGGGCAGGACTGATGTCCCCGGCATTGTTATCTATTAAAAGACCAAGATGAGATTTTAGCTTGTGCCTTTTTCCAGGAACCTTGGGCTGCAATGTGTGATGGAATGCCAGTGTAGCTGACCCTGTAAGGGGACCTGTGCCAGGATCACCCAGGTTCTCGCTGTTCATGCGTGACGCCGTTCCCCGTGTCACCGCCCGCTGCAGAAGATGGGTATGCGCAGATATTGTGTGAGGCTAGAGTCGACCTCATAGTCCTGGTATACGACCCCGCTGGCACTTGAATGTTTTCTCCAGCAAAAATGGGATAGCTGCACAGGCTTGGTCATGGTTCAGACAGAAGTGGAACGGAGGCGGGAGACCGTGATGTGATCCAACCCAGCGTGCCTCGCTTCTTAGCCGAATGTTCTTCACGTCTTCATTGGGATCGCAGTCTTTGCTTTCAGGTCTTACAGTCTCGGGGCTGTGTACTGGCAGCGGGATCACAGAGCCTACACTGTATACTCTCAGTCAGATATATCGATACAGGTTCCGCTCTCGAAAGAGTAGTCCCGTCTTATGAGCTTGCATGTCGACACCCGCGGGGCCACAGCAGCAACCTCAGGCAGAGATCCTATTACTGTCCCACGCAACCGTAATAGCCCGTGGCATAGAAATAGCTTCTCGCAACTCGGAAGGTACAAAAGAAAGCTTAAGAGCCCCATCGCCGAGCGGATGATTTGTGAATCGAGCCGTTTCCAGTCCGTCCAAGAAGGGGCAGAATCCGCATGCAAGCTGGCCAGGATTGACTTGCCAGTGCCAGGCGAGAAGGAGGCGGATCTGAGGTGCGAAGAATGCTAGCCGGACCGACGATCTATGAGGTTCTGCCTTGTCTCGACCATTGACGTGATCAGGACACATTCAGCAGAACTCAATTGCGAGCCATCCTGTAGCCTCGGAGTATCTTGAACCTCAGCTTCTAGACGTGGTGGGTTTGACAATCGCTGAGAGAGATGCGTCTCGTAACGCGGCGAGCTGGAGGCTTGAGCTTTGACGGGTGATGTTGTCGGCTGCGGTTGGTTGGACTGCGGTCTAACTGCAGTGCTCCGAGTCGGAGGTGTAGCCTAGGGCCCCTCGGCCGTTGGCTGGGTCCTCCAGTTACTGTATACTGTAATACTGTACTACTACTGGTCAGTAGCACTGCTACGGCGCAGCGAACCGGGCCTAACCCTTCAGAGCCGGTGACGGTGCTTGCTTGTCCGCAACCTCCATGGACTGCAGTGTGAACTACAACCGCAGTTTACACCCGCTCATCTCAATGCTCTGGCACTACATCCCAGATCACCGACAATACCTGGTAGCTTTGCAATACATAGGTGCCCGACCGCCATGTTTTCCGCCTCAGTAAGTCCTTCCCTTCCATCTCCTCGTCCGATATTCCCTTCGCAGACCGCATTCGTCCACCCGAAACCCTGATCCATCTACCCCACCACATCATGCCGCCATGAAGCCCGCCATGTCTGTATTCTTCGTGCACTCCGCAACCTGTGCTCCTGATGCCGGCTTCGTGGACCTCCCTCGGCTGGACTCTCTGCACAGGGACGCCATCGACGAATATGAACTGGAATCAATACTACACTCTCAGCGGTCGGAGGAGTGCGACTGCTGTGGTCGGAAAAGGCGCCTAAGGTCCTTTGAGGCCCGGCCTCCGCATCATCCTCCCTCTGTTATTTTGCGACGGCCACCACCTCCCCAGTTACGGGGATGCAAACTTCTCGTTGCTGTCTTACTACATTTCGCATGTTGTGCTCGTTCGGCCAGGAGATACCAGCTGTTGACTCGTTATCGTTACCACAAACAGAAGAAACCCTTCTCCGCGATCTCGGTCCACGTAGAACAATTGACCTCCGAAACCTACGACGAAGACGATCTTTCTGGTGTTCCCGATCTTCTCGAGGTCGTCAAGTTACAAGCGACCGGCTCACAGGAGGTGGCTCGTGCACTGAGGAAAAAGCTGAAGTATGGTAACGTGCATCGTCAACTTAGGGCACTTACAATACTTGATGGGCTCCTACAAAATGGTGGAACTAGGCTCCAGCGTGGCCTTCTGTCCGATGGACCCCTCCTAGAGCGACTCCGAATCGCTGCTGCGGACCCTACATCAGATCCCGATGTCCGAGCCAAATGCAAAGTCCTTTTTGGTCAATGGGTATCAAGTTCAGAACACAACCCGGGCCTCGAAGGTGCCAAGTCTCTTTATAACCAGTTACCGAAAACCCACAAGCCCGTCCAGCAAAGGCGGGAACAAAGCAGAGTACTCCGGGAGACGGAAGAAGACGTACAGCGGGAACAAGAAAGAGAGATGGCAAGACACAGATCGGATAGTTTACAAAGAGCTGGGGAGCCTTCCAGCCCTACAGTGCTAAGGAAACAGAGCTCGCCCATAACTCTTGGCCAATCCTCGTCCTTCGCGCCCAAAAAGGTGAAGAAGGACAAAAAAGGCAAGGTGAAAGGATTTGATCTCGAACGTGAAAAACCTGCCATACTGCAGTCGATAGCTGCTTCGTCGGTCGCCTCCACCGGCCTGACGAACGCTTTGCGGCTGGTCAACCGGGAATCGGAACGAGTCTCCGACAACCCCGAAGTTATGAAAAGGTTTGAGACCTGCAAGCAATTGCGGCGACAAATCCTACGCTATATCCAATTTGTGGAGTCAGAAGAGTTTCTTGGTGGGCTGATCCATGCCAATGAAGAGCTGGTTAATGCTCTAATGGCTTTTGAGGTTCTGGACAAATCCGTGGACGACGACTCAGACAGCGAGCTAGAAGAAGCTCAGCATCTCAGCAGAATAGCAGCCAAAAGCGAACAGTCTGCAGCCCGTGATGCGGAGAGAATGGTTGCTGGGTTGAGCATCTCAAGCCCACCGAAGCCTCCCCGACCAGCCCCCGGGCATATTTCCATGCCTCCACCACGGCCGACTTCTGACTGGAAGGCGAAGCAGGCTGAGAGCGATAGTGAAAGCGACAGTGATGTGGACGATGATGATCCGGATGACCCTTTCGCCGATACAAACGCCATGAAAACACCTGACCCTGAAACATTGGGCAGAAAAGGCTACACATGGCGAGAGGTATAACTGGTGAAGGAGAGGATTTGTTATTCCGATATCGCAACATCATTACGGGTATAACTTTGGAGGGTTTTTGGTCTCTATAACTCGACTGCTAGACAGCACCACCCGCGAGTGCAATCCACGAAGCGACGAACTTGCGATGCACCGCACTCCTGGAGCGTATAATCACACCCATTGGTTCGCTTCACTGAAAGACTGATCTTTGGAGCGACGGCGTTTTCAGAGAGGTAATTGCATATCCAGAACGACCCCCATGGTACCCCTCACTTTAGCGGCCAAAGCCGCATTTGTTTCCTTCACCGTACGTCTTGAAGTGAGGCTTCCGGTCCTTCCGTGTCCTCTTTGAGTCATCAATAGTTTCTTGCACTTCTGTTGTTTGTCCAGATACCCATCATGTCTTCACGAGACAACTACACTTTCGAAAATCAGTCGTCGATCCCCGCCAACCTGGGCCCCAAACTCACGGCCTTTTTCAAGGCCTGGGACGATGAACGGCCGGAAAAGGACGAGTACCTGAGGCTTTTCGCTCCCAATGGGAAACTCATCTTCGGCTCAACGCCAGCTACCGGGCATGATGCGATTCGTGCAATGAAGACATCCATGGTCCATCCAGCTAATGGCCCGGTTGTGAAACTTCAGCATACACTTGGAAAATGTTTTGCCGTTGCAGGCGGTAGCAACAGTGGCCGCCAGGAGATCATCGTCAATGGATCAGTCTGGTATGAGCTGAAGAATGGGCGAAGAGTTGATGCAGACTTCGCCAGCTGGATAGTTTTCGCGGACAACGGGGAAGGAGAGCTCCAAGCTGAGTACTACCAGGTGTATACGGATACGCTGGGATTGACGACGGCCATCCTGGAGATGAGCAAGGCGCCGGCTTAAACCGATCTGGCGGACGCCTGCTGCAACGGCTATCTCCCAGTACCTGGGCATGGTCTGACAAGGCGTACTGTTACATGGCGGGCTCTAAGAAGATTTTATCTTCATTCTCCACTCACGACACTCTTGACGACTCGCACCGAACCTTGTTCAACAAAGCCGCCGAGCTATGGCCACAGATGTCTGGCGACAAAACAGCGCTTGTACATACTTGCATATACCTAGGTAGCTACTAGAACACCTATGATACTTCCAGGTTCTGAAATGCTCCTCTTCCGTAAATACAGCAGTCCGTTCGAAATGCAATCTAGAGGAGACCGCACCGAGGGCAGCCTGCACTGAGTGCCCTGTAAAACAAAAGTTGCATCCATAGGCTCATTGTGTTTCCATTGTGAACAAGGGCAGCCGGGTAGATCTCAAGGCTGGATTCAAGGCTGGATATTCAGGGGCCGGGTCCCTAAGTGACATTATTGTAGCCGCACAGGCTGCATTTTGGGCGGTGACGCATTTTGTTGTCGTGCAAGTGGTACAAATGACACCGCAACCGCGGGACTCCATAATGATTCTTACATTAACAATTTGAACCCTTTCAACTCAAAGAACTCTCCTTCACTATGCGAGGTATTTCAACTCTGTCTATGCGTAATCGCAGTTTCAATTTGTTTTCTCCTCTATACTTCACAATCTTTGCGAACCAAACATGACCACATCAAAGGGGAGTCGGAATTCTAGATTTATGACATGGACACTTGCACATCAGATCTTGAGGTCATGCTCGTCTTTTCCTTGCTGGTTTGTTTCATACTGACTGGTGACTAGGCACTGCAAGTGAATTATTGCCCTCCCCTGGACGATGCCCTCTTCTATGTTATTGCTTCGGACTACGATCTCCCTCGCGATCGGGATGCCTTGATCGAAGTGCTCGAAAGTTTGAAGGCCAGTGCAATAGAACAAGAAAATGCAGACTTCGATCCGTCGGGGACTGGAGGTCATGGCCACGTCAGAGATACAACGGAAACGACGAGATCAAGTCCTGAAGATACAGTGTCCAATGGGGTCACAAGCATAACTACTGGCTTGTCAGAACTGAAATGGCAAAACTCAGAGGGCCTAGGTCAAGATCTTGATGGATCTACCTCTGAACAGAAGACATCATGGCTACAACGGTTGTTCCCCGACATACCGAAGCGGGAGCTCGCCGACGTGCTGGATAGCCATAACGGATCCCTAGACAAGGCTACCGACGAACTGCTGAACCTTTCGTTCCTGAGAGAAGAAGATGACGGACAAACGGCAGAAGATGCGCCGGTTTTCAAAGGTATCGATGCTTTCGCCGAAGAGGTACAAAGCAAACGCAAGAGCAGAAAGAGGAGAAAGACGCGGACCAACGAGTCTTCGCGGACCAGCTCCATTGGCTCTGCTACGCACCAAGGCGAGCATAAACCCACGAACATATGGTCTACGATGTCTGAGGATGTTGACTTCATCTGTTCGAGGACAACACTCCAGCCCCAGGTGGTAAGATCTACATACCATGCGAATGGCGCCCGGCTTGGAGCAACTATTCGCGCACTGGCCAAGAAGGAGGCATCGACGTATGACAGCCTAGAAGACATCGATCCGGTCATTGAACTCCAGATCGCGGAATTTCAGGACGAATTTGACCAAGTGCCCAAATCTCAGATCTACGGCCTGTTGACTCTGGCTCGCAACATCCCATCTGCGGCCCATGAACTTCTGAAAGCCATGACGGCACCTACAGGGACACGCTCTCCAGAAGCGCTGCAAATGACTGCTCAATATGCGCCACCAGATTTGAAGGAAAAGGAGAATGAGAATGAACCGTCATCAGGTTCGTCATCTTGGACGACTGCCCAGTATGGGACTGGTCGGGCAACCGCTGCGACCTTCCGACGTGCAGCGAACCAGTGCTTCGATCAAGCGTCTGCTGCATATCGAAGAAGCAAATCTGACCGGCTTTATGGAGGCGTGGCAGCATATCATTCCGAGGTTGGCCGCGAGCGCGCCATGGCGGCCAAGGCGCTCCAAGCAGCAGAAGCGGACGCCCTTGTCGCCAGCCAGTCTACGTCGACGGTTCTTGATTTGCACGGCGTGACAGTTCAGGACGCAGTCCGCATTGCGGCCTCCAAGACGCAGGAGTGGTGGGATAATCTGGGAGAGGCAAAATATGCTCCTGGCGGAGGTGGTCCTGTAAGAGCTGGGCTCAGAATTGTCACAGGAGTAGGCAGTCACAGCAAGAACCATGCTCCCCGGATCGGGCCCGCGGTCAGTAGGATGCTCATTCGGGAGGGCTGGAAGGTAGAGATTGGACATGGAGAGTTGGTCGTGAAGGGGAAGACACGGCGATGATGCGAAGGTGGAGGTGTCTGTCTCCTCGACCGGGATGATCTACAAGCTGTATGAATGGATGGATGTACGATTGATGTAAGCAGTTGACGGGGTTTTGATTAGACTAGGGAGTCCTCATTAATGGTCTGATTGAATTTGAAGTGTTCCCTTGCCATACTTAAGCTGCAGCGTTGTCTTCTGTATAGAGGCTACGTCTGAATACGTGATCAAGAAGCCTTTTCCCCACATTTGGCAGTGTATGAGGTTCTCCGAGCATCAGCAACTCGGGGATTATTCACGCTGATGTGTATGTCATCATCACCATTTATTATTTAGTCGAAGGCGTCCCTAGGTAGGCATACATTGTATACCTACTACCTATCTCTCCTGCTGGATTGTCGTCCATCTCCTATTAATCATCTATCGACGACCTCTCTTCTCAATCCTAGTCCTTGATGCGTTTCCCATCATTCACAAACCTCGTCCGCACACTCTACGCCTTCAGCAACTCCACAGCCCACCAATTCCGCCTCCAAGCCCTGCCGCGGGGTATCAGCAGACTCGGCGGCGCCCCGGTCCACATCCACCATCGCGCCATCATCTTAAAATCCATGCCCTCGATTCCCTTCCTAGGCTCATTTTTCGGCACATCTACTAGAACACAAGGAGACAAGATGTCGTATCCAGATTCCCGCTCCGACGATGAATGGCGGGCGGTGTTGAATAAAGGTACGTTTGAGCGAACCCTTTGAACGCTTTTTGAGAGGGGTGGGTCATGACCTTTTGTTTATGTTTTGTGGGCTATGGGCGACTACCTTTTCCTTGTTATGTTCGAGAGGGATTGGCGATAACCGTGTTTCTTGTGTGTTTCTAGAACAATTCCGCATTCTACGCGAAAAAGGCACCGAAGCCCCCTTCACCGGCGAATACGACAAACATTACCCTTCTCAGGGCGTCTACACGTGCGCGGCGTGCAACGCGCCGCTCTACAAGGCCAACCACAAGTTCAAGTCCGGGTGCGGGTGGCCAGCGTACTTTGACAGCATTCCGGGTGCGGTCAAGAGACATACGGACACCAGCTTTGGCATGGAAAGGACTGAGATTGTTTGTGCGAATTGTGGTGGTCATTTAGGACATGTGTTCAAGGGGGAGGGGTATCCTACGCCGACGGATGAGAGACATTGTGTGAATAGTGTGAGTTTGAAGTTTCATGAAAAGGAGGATGAGGCGGCGGGAACAACGAATGGTGCAAATGGGGCGGGAAATGGGGAGGCGAAATAAAATAAAAAGAAGGAGGAAGTGTACTGCGGTGGGATGGGAAGTCTGGAACACTGGCAGAACAGGTCTGGAAGACCGCGTCAAAGCCTCGAGCCACGAAGTGATCATATGATGGGATTTCATTGATGAGAAGTCCCTTCAGGTTCTCGCTTCGTAGTAAGTTGAGGTTGTGTAAACAAGTTGTAAGATGAATATGATATGCATACCGGACTGAGTGAGGTACAGTACTTGATGTTGGCGCCATTTTGTCGAGCAGGACGAGCACTGCGAGGCTGGCCAAGGAGGCCATCCATAGACCTGCCCAACATGCTATTGGAGGATACGGTCAACCTTTACCATAATCCAGCGTAATCCCCGTGGTATAAAGAGGGCTTTGAGAAGTACTAGTAGAGCTAGATTGTCTTTTGTTCTTACAGATCCGATTCAGTGTGTTGTAGAAACTGGTCGAGGCAAGGACTTCCATGGGCTGTGGCCAACTCCGATTCCGAGGCGATTCAAGTCCGCTCTGACCGTGCCAAGCCACGCCGGCCTCAGGTCCGAGTTGACGCCTCCGCTGGCGACTTCGAGTTGCACGGCACGGCACCACAGGCACCGTGAAATTGACTGACGTCTGTGAATACCGTGTTCCAAACAAACCATCCTCACACCAACCGACCATCTGTTTCTACCCTTGTGCACATCCTCGACACACCTCAGAACTCCACGACCCTCTGCAAGCTGCTCTATCAGGACACAGTCAAACAATTTACGCCCCTACACACCGCGCTTGTCTTGCCTCATGTCACAACGGCCCCCTCCCGAAAGGGCGGCGCAGAATGCACAAACACTGAAGGCCTTGGTCAAACTCGAAGGAAACAAGGTTTGTGCAGACTGCAAAAGAAACAAACATCCACGATGGGCGAGTTGGAATCTTGGAGTCTTTATCTGCATACGATGCTCCGGCATTCACCGAGGGATGGGCACCCACATCAGCCGCGTCAAGTCTGTCGACCTTGATGCTTGGACCGACGAACAGTTGCAAAGTATACTGAAATGGGGCAATTCTCGGGCGAACAAGTACTGGGAAGCAAAACTGGCACCAGGCCATGTGCCGTCTGAGGCAAAGATCGAGAACTTCATCCGGACCAAGTATGAATCCAAGAGATGGGTAATGGATGGTCCGATGCCTGATCCCTCCACCCTGGATGAACACGGAGACGATGATATGCCTCTCAACCTTGTTCAGGAGAAGGCCAAGATTGAGAGATCAGCTTCACAGTCACAACGACAAACGGCAGCCCAGCCACCACCACGGCCTCGTCAAGCAGCACCTGCAAACGTGGACCTCTTTGACGATTTCGCCCCAACCCCGCCAGTCCGGCCAAGTACTACAGACATTCCGACTCAGAGACCTACGCAGACTGGCCCGCCAGCGCCTGCACCAGCAGCGGCACCCAAAGCTGCTTCAAAGCCGCAGGACTCGCTGCTTGGACTTGATTTCTTTGGCAACACCCCGTCGGCCGGGATCGGTCGTCCTTCAAGTGCAGCATCCAACCCTACACAGTCGACCAACTCACGTGGAGATCTCAAGAGCTCGATCCTGTCGTTATATGCCAGTGCACCAAAACCTCAGCCGGCTGCACAACCTCAGCATAACCGAGAACCGTCGTTTGGTGGCATGACGTCCCCTCCAGCGAAACAAGACGCTTTCGGTGGACTGGCCGACGCTTTTGGCGGATTGAATTTCAGCAGTGGCAATGCAACGGCACCAGCACCCGCACCCGCCTCGTCAGCGCGACCGTCATCGACGTTCTCAGCCTTCAGCAGTCTCCCCAGCTCGGTTCCTTCAAAGGCTACACCTGCGGCACCACAAATCACTTCTCCACCTCCTCTGAGTGGTGGTAGTTTCTTCGATACTGTACCGTCAAAGCCGCCAGCACCTAAACCGAACGTAACCTCGCCTCTACCATCAAATGGTTTGGATTTTTCCTTCACGCAGAAGGTCACGTCTCCTCCACCAGCTCCAGCCGCAGCACCCAAACCGGCACCCTCATCGATTCCGGCCGACTTGTTTGCAGCTGAGGAGTTTGGTGGCTTTGCAAGCTCGGTCCCGACTTCGCCGCCTAAGCCAGCATCGCCCAAGGTCACATCCTCAGCATCTGCCACAGCACCTATTAGTTCCCCGTTCAACTTGTCCGCACAGCCAGCACCCGCGCCCAAGCCAGCGGATCAGCCATTCAAGGCCCCTACCATTGCTCCGAGCAGTTCAGCATTGTTTGATCCGTGGGGTTCGGGTACTGACAGCAGCCCTTGGGGAGCACCTGAACCTGCACCTGCGAAGCCGGCTGCCCCCAAGGTCGACCTCGGAAGACCACCGGAACACATTACGGCCAATGACATCTCAGGAGGGTGGGCCGAGCCTATCTCATCCGCCAGCAGTAAGCCTGCCCATCAACCGACCGTGACCGCAGATGAAGACTTTGGAGGTTGGACATCCGCAGCGGGACCGGCAGCAGCAGCACCACCAGCGGCAGCAGCGCCTAAAGGGACAAGCAACGGCTTTGGTGCTGTACCCGATGTATTTGACAACCCCTGGGGATGAAGCATTGGTTGTCTTTTTGTGCCAGAAAACGTGACGACAGGCGTACGGGATGAAATGTTTTACGTAGCATGAGGCCTAGAACTCGATCGGATCTTACACCTAGAAGCTTTTTGACATGACTGTCCGATCCTCGATCCTCGATGACCCCCTTGAGAAGTACCTAGGTAGAACTTTAGTACTAGTAGTACTGCTACCCGACCAGGATGAATACCTGCCCTTTCACATCATTGACCAGCAGCTTGGGTGGAGTTCCGACGCCAACAGAACCGGGCGCCATCTGCTGGTTGCTCGTTGGGCCATTTGCGGTTTGGGGGGCGCTGGACAAGGATGATGAGCGCCGAAAAGCCCCTGGCGCCATTGGTCACGACGGGGGCGCGGCCACTACGACGAACCACCACGGCAGCTTGACCCCCATTGGCATGCGGCACTGGCACATCACCACAAGTCCAAGCCTAAAGAGCCTGCGCCGGAGCCTGATTTAGCCCACCACCGTGACCACCGTGACTGGAGCTGGCATTGCACTGGCACTGGCACTCCCTTAACGCGAACCAGGGTGTCTCTGCTGGAAAGCCACTCACTTACTGCAGTGGCATGGTATGGCTCACTGCACAAGGCACACGCTCACTCCCTAACCACTGCCTTGCTACAAGTTCCGTCATCTCGTCTTCCCGCCCACGATTAGCCTGAGCCTGAGTGTCCGAGGTCCCTATCCCGTTCTGCGATTTTTGCCTGAGCACCGAATCCGATGATCAAAGGAGTCTCCTCCGGAGCACCAACCTGTCGGCCACTGTGCGCAGGAGACAGGCTTGGAGGAAGGCATACGTCTGTCACTGATCGCGCTGGAAATCGTATAGAGTCTTGACACGGACTCTGGACATCTCGAGCCCCCTGTCCGCTCCATGCAGGTGCGTCTCCTTTATCGAATCGTACATCACCGATCTCAGGTGTACGGAGAGGTTTAACGACTGGACTTCTCGGACAAGGACCACTTGATGGACGTTGATATCTACAGTAGTGGGTGCTGACACAATGACTTTAATAGACCTCAATCCGGAGTCGAGACACGGGCGCGAGCTTCGCAGCCCGGAGGGGGCACCTTCCACAGTTGTCGATCAGCGACGAGAGCCATCATGTCACCGAGACGATCGGCTACCTCTACGACGATGAGCACGAAAACGAGTCGCGACAACATTCAATATCCTCACGCCAACATGCAAACTCCCACCACCCGGTGATGGTCAATGGGTCACAGATGGAGGAGGATTCGGCTTCAAGAGGGACTGCTGTTCAGAGGAAACAATTGCCACCGAGAAGGGGATCGAGCGACAATGGATTCGCCGAGTCAAACGGAGGTCACGTTGGGTCACCTGTAGAGGCTCATCCTTGGGACCAGCATCGGGGCTCGCCTTCACCGGTCCACGATTCACACGAACGCTCGCCGTCCGATACGGCCACCTCGCAATTCCCTCTCAACAATGTCGATTATGAATCTAGCCCCGCTGGGCTGGCACAAGAGCTGAGCAATCTACAAGCCTTGAGGAGGATGTCCATGAACGTTGGGGCTACCGACGACCCCGACCTCCCGCAGATCAGCGCCGCTGCCATGCCGAATGCGCCGTCATCCAGTTCGAGCGAAGACGATGCCTCTCGTCTTTTTTGGGTCCCAGCCCGCCTCCATCCCGAACTAGCACCCAAGGAGTTCAAGACATTCCTCGAAAGTAAGGCGGAACAAATACGGAGAAGATCAGGAGAACTATCCGCCTTCACGTCTCCTTCTTCGTCGAAATCTGCTTCGCTCAGCCCCGATGGCGTAAGCCCCAGCAGTCTGCGACGGAAGAAATCGATGCTGTCGCGTCAGATCGATAGTTCGGTAGGATATCAGGATGGCGCGGAGCGGTTGGAAAGGAAGAAGTCACAATCTCCGAAGTCCGCCCTGCCAGATCCCAATTTACAGGAGTTGGAAACCTTGGTTGCGACCACGACTGGGCTCTCCAACTTGAGCTTGGAAAGGCCAATGGAGGACGAAACTGGCGACATTATCTTACCCTCTGTGCCAGGTTCTAGTCTGAAGAGATCTACCCGGACCACGTACAGACGAGGTGGAAGTGTCAAAGGGCGAGGAGCAGACCGAGGGACTTATGCTCAACGGGCAGCCAGAAGAGCGGCCGCCGAAAGTCCCACCAGCAGCCGACCAGAATCACCGGAAGCAGCCGTGCCTGCGATCCCAGCTCTCCCCAACTTTGCATCCATGGATGTGTCAAACCTGGCACAAACATTGAAGGACCCTGCTGGCTCATCCACGGCCGCAAAAACTGCAGCTCCCAACTTCTCCAGACTTGCCGGCCGGGACGTGTCCCCTCCGTCGTCCGTCCATACGGCTTCTCCTGTCCCATCCTCAGTCGAGTCGGTCTTCAGTAATGATGACGTTTCCAGGAGACCAAGCACTGCTAGTATGCCTGAGATGCGCAAACCGCTACCTGTGTCGAAGTCCCCACCGCCCACGACACCTTCTTTCGAGCGGAAATCTGTACCACAAATCGTCGAAGTGCCCCCGCCAGAGGAGCCACAGAAGCCTGTGCAGCCTCCACGATCCTCATCCATGCAGTCGCCCGTTGCCCCTGTCCAGCAACCTCCCATGAGACATCCAGAAAGAGTGTCTTCTCGTGATGACCGAAGTAAAACAGCTTCGCCGCAAAGGCCGCCCATGCCTTCCAAGCAATCACTGCCATCCCTTACTGGACGATCCCCGTCTGCCAATGCTATGCCGCCACCTTCACGACCAGCACAAAGCCTTGAACAGCCTTCTCCGCTTCCAGGAAATGACACGAACACCAGCAATCTGTCGTTTATCCCGACGCTAACAGTGGATAAGCGAGCAGATAATAAGAAGAAGGAAGATGGCAAGAAGTCGAGTTGGAGTTGGCTTTTGGGTAAAGAAGATGGTGACAAAGAGAAGCCTGAGAAACCCAAGGCCAAAATCTCGAAACCTCCGCAGCAGCACGACAACACAAGATTGGACGTGCTTCAAACCTCTATCGATGGTGTCGGGAAAGGCCGCGAAAGTTTGGTGTTAGATCGAGAAAGCTTGAAACTGGACGAAGAGCGCAAGAAGGAAAGCCAGAGAAAATCGTCCAGTAGTGGCGAGTCCAAAAAGGAAAAGGAAGGATTGTTTTCATCCATCTTTGGTGGGAAGAAGACCAAAGCCGAGAAGGAAAACAGTTCCAAGAAACACCGCGACCGCGGATTGTCACCGGAGCCGCCTTATCGAGAACTGAAGCCCGACATTGATTACAACTGGACTCGGTTCTCCATCCTGGAAGAAAGGGCCATCTACCGCATGGCGCACATCAAACTGGCCAATCCCCGGCGAGCCTTGCATTCGCAAGTGTTGCTGAGCAACTTCATGTACAGTTACTTGGCCAAGGTGCAACAGATGCATCCCCAGATGAACTTGCCGACAAGTGCCAAGCAGCAGCGACAACAGCAACAACCACAACCACAAGGTCAAGCTGCTACTAGTACGCAACCAAAGGACCAAGAGACGGATGAGTATGCCCAGTACCAGCGTTATCAGCAGGTAAGTAGTACAGCAGGATGAGCATCTTTTTCGTCCGCTGATCGGTGGTTTCACAGCAGCAGCTGCAGCAGCAATCGCAATCCTCTGATGAGCAGCAGCAGCAGCCGTATAGTCCACAGCAAGGGGCGAACGGCACCAACACTGGCAGCGGTGATACAATTATATCTTCCGGTTATGAATACCAGACTGGGGCGGAAGGGCAGAGTCCAAGTCATGGTCATGGTCAAAGGCCAGGGTCCAGAGGCAGCAAGTTTACTGTGGAAAGTAATGTGGTTGTGTACGGCGTTAGTGGTGGCGGAGGAGGAGCAGCAGCATCAGGCGGCGGCAGGCATAGTAATCAGCAGCAGCAGTATTCTCACAGCACCACCAACAAACACCACCATCTCCACCGTGACCACCATCAACAGCAACAGCAACAACAACAACAACGACAGGGACACCAATATGGGATGTCTCATTTGGACGACGACGATGACGACGACATGTGGTAATATATTATGGTATTTATTGCAAATTCAAAAAAGAAATCAAACCTCGAACTTTATTAGTTCCAAATATTAGTATTGCAGTGCAATGCCCATTTATTAGTACCTCACTGCAGGCTCCATTTTTATGTACTACGCAAGGTTGGGGCGAAGTTAAGATTTTTGCGGCACTACAAGGTACCCAGGTATCACCTACCTCCTCCTACCCGACGATACCAAGTATGTAGGTAGGTACCTAACACGTACAACTTAAGGATCTCGGGATCACCAACCTTGGTCCACCACATTATGATTCGCGTGACATTGAAATGAACCAGGAATATAACCGAAGATGACCTCCTGGTAACAGGAGATGCCGTGGTCTGCCTGTATTCGGCGACGATTCAAGAATAAAGAAGCCGGAAGACCGTAGAACTCTGACCGGGGAGGACGACGACGACGATAACCTCTGAATGCCATACTATGTTCAAGTCCACACCCTCCCTGCCCGCTGCCTATCTAGTAGTAAGTAAGTACCTTACCTTAGCGACTGCATACTTGAAATCCTTCGACTCAAGACTCTAGTTGAGAACTGATTTGTCTCTTAGAGGTGGTATTGATTCAGGTAGCGAGCCGTAGCTTTGATATCGCGACGATGTAAACAGTGTTGTTATCAGACTGATTATCAGTAGTCAACAGTGCGACCATTTGAATACTAGGGAAAATGTGATACCTGAGGAGTTGGCCACATAGACTGGGATATACTGTCGTAAATAGGAGTGGTGTTGCGCTTAGAGCCCTGGAAGATACCTCTAACTTAGTAAGCTGCACGATCGTTACTGTAAATGAATTGGCGTCATCACCATTATTACCATCACAGTGTCCAGAGAGTTTGTTCGCCCTGCGTGGTCTGTCGTCGTCGTCCTCAAATGGCGAGCTCTGTGGCCTCACCTTCTCGAGGCACGCTCACATAGTTGGGGTTTGTTTTCGTCGGCATACCTGGGTGTACACAGTGATCACAAACCGAGTCTTCGGTGTTCAGGTACCTGGTGATAACAAGATTGTAAGTTGCTTAAGGCACTGCCAGTGAACGGGACCCCGGATACCAGGACGTGAGTTTCTCATTCCATGATTGAGCAGCGGGTTCGAAAATGGTTCCAGATCTCGTCCGAGTCTCGGTCGGTTTCGTGGATGAGTGGGCCAAGGCCTTCGGACTCAATCCAGACGGGAGTCACAGAGGTGCAGTCTTGATCACGCTGTAGCGAGGCTCGAATTGAACCTTTGGAGTAGAAGGTGTCACGAGAATCCCCCAAATCCAAAGAGAAATGCCTCGGCGTTCTATTTCAGCAGGAAGGGCATGGTGGTGCGACATCGAGGGACTTTGCCCGTCGCCAGAAGTTTGGGCAACGCATGCGGTGGCTGTTGAATCGCTTCAGCTTCAGGTTAGTACCGACTGCAGGTTTGACGGGTTTGGGCGACAGGGCCAAGGGAAGTGCGAAGCTCCTGGGACACTTGGCAGTGGTTGGTCTGGTACCGGTATGCGGCCAACTCGGTGTCGAGATGTGCTCAGCCCACGGCCATCAAAATGTTCCACGAGCATCTGAGCCGCCGAAGCCCGCAGATGGGGGTTCTCTCTTGCCATTGGGCTGAGGCTTCTAAGTCTAGTAGCGGCCGCAGCTCGAACAAAACTCGGAGACTCGCACTCCCTGGGCAGCCCTGCGTGAAGGCCTCCTTCCTGGGTCACAATAGCAAAGACGACAAAGAGTGACCAGACGTCCACCTTGGGAGACTGTTCAAGTTCCGGCTTCACAGACCACACTTCAGGCGCCATGTAAAGGGGAGAGCCACAACATGGAGTCTTTGCTTGCGCCCATTGATTGGCAAGGCCAAAATCAGCCAACTGGAAGAGATAGGTTCCGTCGTCCAATAAGGTATAAAGAATATTTTCGGGCTTGACGTCGCGATGAAGCAAGTGTCGGGACGCGAGATAATCCAGCGCCTGGAGCATCTCGTGATATAGTCGAGTCAGGATTGCCGCGTTAGTACTCAAGCTTAGAGTTATTACGAGTAAGTCGTATAAGCTCCCCTCGTTCAGGCCTATATAGATGCGAATAGTGTCCGTGTCCCAACCTGTGGTACCCAGATATTCAACAATGTTCTTCTGTAAGCTTTATTAGATACATATAAAGAGGCAGGTTGTGCAGGGACATATGTAAGAAATCTTGGAGAAGATTGCGACTTCCCGTTGTGCCAGTGACCAGAGCTTCTTGTACGGTAGAGCAGACTCTGTTCTTGGGTCCAACTTGATCTTCTTTACCGCAATTAAGCATCCCGAGTCGCAGTCTACGGCTTTTAACACTTCACCAAATTGACCCTTTCCCAACCTTTCTCCTTCCACCGCTCGCTGCACGACGCCGACGGCAGGCTTACGGAGCCGTTTGCTATACTAAGCTGAAAGAGCTCTAGAAGCACCTTCTATAGTTCGAGCCTAGCGAGGATTCTCTCCCCGTGCTTCTAGTATCTAAGAGTCTATTTCCACCTTCGGTAATAGGTATTCTATAGCTTCGATAGAATATAAGTGGAAAATAAATTGGTCTGAATTCTCGGCGCTAGCGAAGATTATGTATTACTTACTAGGTATTAAGGCCCTGCTCGGCCCAAGCATTTCAAACCGCCAACTAACAACAAGACGCGTATAAACCGACAAGTTGAGACCGCGACATGAGGTGTGGAGACTTTTGAGTTCGACGGCGCGCGCCACGGTTTTTTAGCGCCTTTTTAGGCGTCAAAACGCCAACAAGAACCGACAGAATAAACTGCGTGTCCGACACGCAGTTTTATCTATCGCTTTGATCTTCTCGATATTAGGAGACGCGTTTTCACGCCTATTTTAAGCCCTTTTTCTATACCTTTATTCTAACGTCGAGTTCTATTAATCGAATAGCTATTATATCGTCTCCTGCTAGCGCTAGGAAGATTTAACGTTATCCTTAGACGCCTATTACTATCGAGACGTTATTGAACGAGTATTGCCTTACCGTACGTAAAGGTAGTGAACAGACGTCCAATAGCAACTTTAAGGCGCGTATATATCGAGATATTATCGAGGTATTCGAGGCGAAGGGTCTTCCAAAGCTCTCCAGTACTTAAGTGAAGAGTAAGCGTAAATCTATATATAAAAAGAGCTCTTTTTTTAAGCGCGTTCTGCACCTTTTTGCTTACTAACTCGTGAAACCGTAGTTGCGTAACGATTTTAAGTCCTAGTCTCGTATAGCCGATATATTAGGTGTTACCGTCGACGAGCAAGACCAAATTTAAGCGGGCGACGATAAGTAGGCTAAACTTATAGCCGAGAACCCTAAAAACGTACGTTAGCGTCTCGCGCCGTTACCGTTTCGGTATCTATTAGAAGAGATCTTTATAGGTACGTACGCTAGAGGCGTCTACTCGTAGACCTCCGAGTTCGACGTTTTCGAGGAGGTCGACGAGGATATCGATCTTAGCTAAACTTTAGTGGAAGACGTATAATTTGGCGCTATTACCGAGACGCCGTATTTAACTGGTAATAAAAGAGATAAGGAGTCTATAATAGAGGTAAGAGATACCTTAAATAGTATTAAAAACGAGTACCTAATAACGTCGATAGGCTATAGTTACTACCGTAACCTCGGCTAGACGCTCTAGCGCGAGCGCTTTATTCTCTATACGTAGATCGGCTCGTAAGTCGATAGTAAGTGCTTAGATTGATGCGCTCGAGCGGGTTACTATCGCTCTCGCTTTAATAGGGGGGCTAGAATAGCAGGAAAATATAGCAAAAGAGTTCGCGAGGATAAGGGCCGTAAGGACGTTACAATAGGAGTACTATCTCTCGAGAGAGCTTTTTATTACCGCTATTAGACTACTTACGTCTAAGGTAAACGTCGAAATCTAGATAGGACTCGAGAGTATGCCTAAGCGTAAGTAGTAACTAGAGCGCGAGTTGTCTGATACCCTAGGTAGATAGGTTTACTTATAGTAGATAGATCTATCTCTTTTTAGTATAAATTCCTAGGTATCTTATTCTCTTTAACTTCGAATCCTTATATACTCGTTCTATATCTTCTGCGCTATCGTATCTCTTTTCGCTACTATAACGTTATACGCTCTCGAGCGAGCCTATAGTAGAGTAGTAGGAATTAGCTCGGAAAAGGCGTCGGCGTCGATCTCTAAGAGGTAGGCAAAATCGATATCCTATAATAGATCGATACTCGCATTAATATTAAAGTTATATACGGCCGTTAAAGCGAGTATAAGTAATATCTATTTCTAAATAGTATACTTAGGCGCGCTTCTTAGTATCTTAAACTTACGCTTAAGTACGCCGAATACTCTCTCGATAGAAGTTCTTAGTTAAGAGTATCTTAAGTTGAATAACTCCTCCTTATTCGCTAGCGTTAACCCTACTCTTTTCTATTCGCGAAGGTAGTATCTCGTACGCGGATAAGATATTAACGAATACTTAGTATTTAAGTAGCCCGCGTCGGTAAGGAAGTATCGATCTTAAGGAGGCTTAAATCGACCCTTTCGAAGTATATCTAGTAGGACTCGGACGTCGTACGAGGAGCCTTTCTATCCTACGTAGATAAAGGTAAACCTAAGGTCGAAATCGTAGATAGTAAGGATATTCTATAAAATAAACTCTTTTCTATTACGCTAGGAGGATTGCTCGATAATAGGAATATAAGCGTATACGTAAGTACCATCGAATACCCCGATATACTCCTTGAAAGCGCTAAATTTGCTATTCGTGCGAATTTAACGGGGAATAGGAGACGTCTCTATCGGCTATCTAACAACCTTAACGTATAACTTATAGAGTACGAGTAGTACGCTATTAAAGGACGCTAATATTATATCGCTAGATCGACCGAATAGAAGTCGCGCCTATTGATAACTACTGCCTATTCGATAGATATTTAAAAAGATCGCTAGACGCTCCTCTACGTCGATCGATCTCGAGTCTAGTACCGCGCCGTTACGTCGAAGCCGTCTAGTAAGCGCCTCGAATATATCCTTATGAAGCTTAGTACCGATATACAGTTGTATAGGAAATGCTAGCTATTTCTATACCCTTTCTCGGCCCTAATTAGCGTTTTAAAAAACCCTCTTAGGTACGCTAATACTAGGCGTACTAGTAATAATAAGGATAACGATATAGACGGCAAGGAGACGTTAGCGATAGCGCACGAGCGCGTACGAGCGCAATTCCTCTTAAGATACTATGGATTCGACGTAATCGGCGTTATATCGACGTTAACGTTGTCGATAACGTAGCCTGTAGAGCACTGTTTACAGATATCTACGCGACGCTCGAGTATAATGGACTACCCTTGAAAATGTGGAACCTAGGTGGATTTTGGTGTGAAAATAGCGCGCAATTCGAGCGGGGCGCATCCCTGTTAAAGTGGTTCAAGACGCGGTTACTTCTTGTCGGTTTGAAATGCTTGGGCCGAGCAGGCCCTAAGACGACCTGGCGGAAATCCCCGTCTAGCCGGAAACCCTCTAGGGATATTCGAGTGCTGTGGAGTCGGGACCGGTCTATAAATATAATGTGACGGGATTCGGGGTAGACCTTAAAAGAAAAGTGTACTTTAGAGATACTCGACCCGGATATTATAAGATTAGTATTCCTTCCCACTTCCCCTATTACCAGCGGCCGAGGTCTCCGCGAGATATGGTAGCCGACCTCGAGGCCGTATCCATTCTCTACTGTGATTGGGGCGGATTTGTAGACAGATAGGAATGGTTCTTTGTCCGGGTGATGCAGTATTTGCTTAGCTATAAGAGAATGTGTATCGGGGATAAGATGGAAGAGCGTCTGGGGATGAGGTATTTGGCGAGGCATCGTCTCGCACGTTCAATAAGAGAGGGAACAAGTTTTTCTGAGGAGATATCTTGGTTGATTTGATTTTGGTATAAGATTGACGAGCTCAAAATGGGAGAAAAAGAGTGCTTATGAGATAGCCGGTGTGTATGGGCACGCCAGTCTCCTCGTTCAAGCGTCCGACAACATTGAGACCTTGGAGCAACCATGTCTTGCAAGACCGATTGGACAACAGCGACTGTGGCGCAATGGATTCCTGACATTCCATTGTCTCTGCATTCCATTGTCTCTGCATTCCATTGTCTCTGCATTCCATT